>NC_053022.1:522053820-522298082 GCF_003073215.2 Triticum urartu | reverse complement strand
TCTCGCAAAGGCTTCGAGGTGGGTTGCTCTCAAACGACAAAAGCCGTGTACTAACTCTGAGCAACCAACCGTTTATGGTTGTAGGGGGTGGGCTATTTATAGCCATAGGCAACCCAACCTGATTTGTCCGAAATGACCCTTGGTCACTAAGGAACTGACACGTGTTCCAATGGTCAGATTTCAAACACACATGACAACTTTACTTGGGCTACAAGCAAAGCTGACTTATCCAACTCTGGACAAGATGTGCTCTCATAGTCTTCACTCGAAGACATAGGATTTTGGTTAAGCATCACTTCAGTCATTTTGACTGGTTCACTTGGACCCCACTTAACAGTACGGTGGTTCCTATGACTCAACAAGGAAAAACACAGAACGACGAAACTGCTAAGTCTTCGCGCTCCATAGTCTTCACGCGACGTCTTCTCTTGTCATAGTCTTCAATGTGAATGTCTTCACATACCACCTTTGACTTCAATGTCTTCTTACATTTTTAGGGGTCATCTCTGGTAGGAAAACCGAATCAATGAGGGACTTCTACCTGTGTTATCCTGCAATTCTCACAAACACATTAGTCCCTCAACTAGGTTTGTCGTCAATACTCCAAAACCAACTAGGGGTGGCACTAGATGCACTTACAAAGAGGGCCCGAATTTGCCGTGTCTGAGGATCCCGTCGAGCAAAGCGCTTCAAGCGACGGCTTATAGCCACGGCAAATAGCCTTAAGAAAAAGCAACAACAACTTCAAGCTGATCAAGATTTGCTAGCTGACAGATGGACTGAAGTCCTTGCGGCCAAGGAATATGAACTCGAACTCCCCTCCTAGAGTTACCCAAAGCACAGGTTGCTACCCCGACTGGAGGACGAAGCATTAAAACCTACATCTCCAGCGTATGACGCGGTTGATCGGCCACCTCATGGCCGCGACAGAGAGGCATTTCAGCCAAAAGCTCAGCCCGCACCCCGACGCCACTCAAATAAAAATGTCAAGGCACGGGGAAACACGCTAGACCTGCGAGACGTATTGGAGGACAAAGCAAAACACGCAAGATCGATCTATGGATCACGAGGGCGCGCCACTACGCGAGACGATAACCATCACACCGGATACAGTAAAAATAAATCGGGCCGGGCCGAACACAGCGGACAAGACCCATTTGAGCTGCGTCGTGACATAGCCTAGTACAGAGGCGCCGCACACCCCCTATGCTTCACAGATGAAGTAATGGATCACCAAATCACAGAGGGTTTCAAACCCATAGATATCGAATCATATGACGGTACAACAGATCCTGCGGTATGGATCGAGGACTTCCTCCTGCACATCCACATGGCCCGCGGTGAAGATCTACACGCCATCAAATACCTCCCACTCAAGCTCAAAGGATCAGCTCGGCATTGGCTCAACATCCTACCAGCAGAATCCATTGGCTGTTGGGAAGATCTGGAAGCCGCATTCCTCGACAACTTCCAGGGCACTTATGTGCGACCACCAGATGCCGATGACTTGAGGCACATAATTCAGCAGCCAGAGGAATCAGCCAGGCAATTCTGGACACGGTTCCTGACAAAGAAAAATCAAATCGTCAACTGTCCGGATGGAGAGGCCCTAGCAGCTTTTAAGCACAACATCTGCGACGAGTGGCTCGCCCGGCACCTTGGCCAGGAAAAACCAAAATATATGGCAGCCCTCACGACACTCATGACCCGCTTTTGCGCGGGAGAGGACAGCTGGCTGGCTCGCAGCAATAATATATCAAAGAACCATGGTACTTCGGATACCAAGGATAGCAATGGCAGGTCACGTCGCAACAAACACAAGCGCCACATCAACAACGACAATACCGAGGATACGGCAGTCAATGCCGGATTCAGAGGCTCTAAACCCGGTCAGTGGACCACACCAACAGGGAATACACGGCACCATATTCAGAGGCTCTAAACCCGGGGTGCCGTGTGGTTGGCTGGTTTGGACCGTATACTCGATCGCTCGTGTCAAATACACGGCACCCCCGACAAGCCAGCCAACCACACCAATAGGGAATGTTGGGTGTTCAAGCAGGTCGGCAGCCTGAACCTGCTTTATCAGGACACAGTGCGCAAAATGGGTATAGATCCCTCAAGGATCAAACCCACAAAAACGACCTTCAAAGGCGTCATACCAGGTGTAGAGGCCCATTGCACAGGCTCAGTCACACTGGAAGTGGTCTTCGGATCTCCGGATAACTTCCAAAGCGAGGAGTTAATCTTCGATATAGTCCCGTTCCGCAGTGGCTATCACGCACTACTCGGGAGAACCGCATTTGCGAGATTCAATGCGGTACCGCATTATGCATACCTCAAGCTCAAGATGCCAGGACCTCGGGGGGTCATCACAGTCAATGGAAACACAAAGCACTCTCTCCGCACGGAGGAGCACACTATGGCCCTCACAGAAGAAGCACAAAGCAGCCTCTTCAGGCAATCCATAGTTCAGCGATTAAACACCCGGACACCGTCAAGCACGCCTGAAGTAATCTGCAACAATATCGCCTGGCATGTTCCGAGCTCGCATAGCAATGCGGCCCCCACCCCAGTCCCAGCCAAACAGCGAAATCCGCGCCACGCGTACATAATTACGCATTGAAAATACCATGGGCATAGGTGGGGGCACGACTACAGCACGCCCCAAAACGCGGCTCAACCGCACTAAGGACTTCCCGCTTTGTTATTTTTTCTCTCTTTCAGGATTTTACTCTCTGGAAACCCCGTCCGTCAGCGATTGCCGGACACATGATACAACAACCAAGGAGGCAGAAAGCTACGTCGCACCATGGAATTGCCAGGTGGTCTCTGATAACGAGTGAAATACCCGCTTTAAATACCATTCCGCAGCTTGCCCTTGGAGGGGACATGTCAAATAGTCATACTTTTTGCTTATCGCACTACTTGTATCATTCTGCTTCGACGCACCTTTTTGAATAAACAATGCATAGCACTAGACTACTACCGCATTCTCTATTCTTTTTATATATATGTTCATTCATGACATTCAGCACCCATACACTCTGGTACGGCCAATACGCCAGGGGCTTAAGCGTACCCCATAATACGGCGTGAGAAGTCCGAACACTTTCGACAGTGCGGCACCCCGAACTTATAGCATTATATGCATCAGCTCCGAATCATGTCTTGGGTCAATAGTTGGGTTTGTCCGGCTCCCATGTTTTGGTACCTTACGTTGCGCTATATCGGCTAAGGTAGCATTGGAAGAACTACTGCGATTGTGCCCCGGTTCATCTGGGCAAGCACCTCAGTATAGAAAGCTATAACTGACTGTCATGATAAGGCGAGAGCTGGTCGCTGTTCGAGAGGTCTCGAGTCCCTAAAGACTTATGCCACTTAGGGCGAGGAGTCGGCTTTGTCCGGCTTAGGCGTGTATAGCGTCCCAAATTCGGCCTTTCGAATACTAGGGGCTTCGCCAAAATTTAAAATTGTAGACTTCTATGGCTAAGTGAGAGTGATAAAGCATTATAGTCTGATTGCCTTGTTCGTTGCTCTGAGCACCTCCCTCGAAGGACCCAACAATGGGAAAAAGAGTGCTCAGATTTATCCCGAACACCCCAGCACTCGTCGCATGGGGGCAGAAGCCGACGACTGGCCATCTCTCAGATTTGATAAACAGCCGCACAGAAGGTAATATTTTAAATTCAAACAATCGTTGCATAGCGCACGTGAACAAGTTTTCATAATACAGGATCACACAAGCAAGTTCATTCAAAAATTACATCCTTCGCACACTCGTCCGCCACAAGACGGGCACCCTTCGGACACCCTCATAATACATTTCAGGGTGGCGATGCTCCTTTCCCTGCGGCGGCCCCTCCTTCACCAGCTTCTCGGCGTCCATCTTGGCCCAGTGCACCTTCGCACGGGCAAAAGCCCGGCGTGCACCTTCGATGCAGACGGACCGCTTTATGACTTCCAACCGTGGGTAGGCATCCACAAGCCGCCTCACCAGGCCGAAGTAGCTGTTGGGAAGGTAGTCGCCAGGCCACATCCGGACTATAAGGCCCCTCATGGCCTGTTCAGCCGCCTTGTGCAGCTTGACCAGTTGCTTCAGCTGGTCGCTCACAGGCATCGGGTGTTCGGTCCCAGTATACTGGGACCAGAACAACTTCTCCGTCGAGCTTCCCTCCTCGGCCTGGTAGTACTTTGCGGCATCTGACACGCTGCGGGGCAAATCTGTGAATGCTCCTAGAGAGCTCCGGACTCGGGTAAGTAACAAGTAATTTACTTTCACATGCTTGCTTTGCATAATGAATGCCTTACCCGCCGCTACCTTCCTCATTGCCTCAATTTCCTGGAGGGCCTTTTGGGCTTCATCCTTGGCACGCTTTGTGCTCTCGAGGGCCGCGGCAAGCTCGGACTCTCGCGTCTTCGAGTCAAGCTCCAAAGTCTCGTGCTTCTTCACGAGAGCCTGGAGCTCTTGCTGCACCTCGCCCACCCGTGCCTCCTGTTTCTCCCGCTCGGTGCGCTCCTTGGCCGCTTTGTTTTCGGCCTCGGACATCGCTTGCTTCAGGGTCGCCACTTCGGTCGTGGCCCCTGGCACATCCATGATGATCCTATCATTTTGCAACCACATCTTATATATATATATATAGACAAGGTATTACTTACCTTTGTTCTCCTTGAGCTGCCTCTTGGTAAGGCCGAGCTCTTTCTCGGACCGCTCGAGGTTCGGCTTCAGTGCGGCGACCTTCGCAGTCAGTGCGGCAGAGGTCAGCAGTGAAGCCTGCATACGCATACAGACATACTTATATTAGACTCCTGCAGATATTATTTGATCCTCTATTCGGCTTTTCTTTGTGAACACCAAACAGAGCATCAGGGGCTACTGTCTATGTGGTAATATTTTCCTATATTTTAAATACTTACCTCAAAGTCTGTTAGAAGGCTGGCACATGCTTCAGTCAGTCCGCTCTTGGCGAACTAAACCTTCTTGATCACCGCACTCATAATAGTGCGGTGCTCTTCGTCGATGGAAGCGCCGCGAAGCGCTCCCAGCAGGTTATCCGGTGCCTCTGGATGGGCAGAGGTCACCGGCACGGGCGGCTTGCCCCTCTTGGAAGGGGGCCGCCTGCCAGAGTCCGGAACCACTGGAGGTTCCGGCGCGGTGTTCGGCTAAGGGCCGAACTTGGAGCCCTTGGGAGTCATGCTCCCTTTGTGCCCGGAGTCCAGAAGGTCGCCTTGATGCACCTCCAGGACTATCTCCCCCTGGCTCGGTGCCCCTTGAGACAATACCTCGACATTGTCCGTAGGGCGAGGAGAGGAGGTGGTTGGAAGTGACTCACTATTCATATCCGACGAGTCCAGGGAACCGCCCGACGAGGATACGTCGATACGGGCTCGGAGCGGACTGCATGATCATATTCGGCGTTAGGAAAAGCAGTGCAATAAAAGTATGCTATGAGTTACTCTGGTATCCGAATACTTATGACTTCGCCAGGGGCTTGGCCCTGAGTAACCACTCGTCTTCGCTATCGGCGGCGGTGGTGGAACAGTCCGGAAGGAGAGTCCTTCCCTTCTTGGACCCTTCGGCCTCTCCGGTTGGGGCAGCCTTCCTTTTCTTATCTCCCCCGGCTGGAGGGGGAGAATCTTCATCTTCCACCTCCTCGTTTTCATGGGAGGAGTGCGTCTCGGAGTTATCGAACGATGAGTCCGATACCACCTAGCGCCGGGAACTCTTTCGGGTTCCCGTGGCCTTCTTCTTGATCTTCTTCTCTGGCACCTCATAAGGAGCCGGGGTCCGCATCTTCGTCAGGAGAGCGTCTGCAGGGTCTTTGAGCAGAGGGGTCGGGCAGTCAATCTACTCCGATGTCTCCACCCAGTCCTGTCAAAGGCATGGGAGCTCAGATCCCACACATGGTTAAACCATGGAAAATAAATACCCTACAAGATGTACAGAACTTACCGGATCTGCAGGCGCGTCGCACTTAGCCCGCGATCCTCGGTAAGGGGAGGGAGGACCTCGGCGCCCTTGAACAGCACCTTCCAGACATCCTTATGCATCGTGTCGAAGAACTCGCGTAGAGTCTGGTGCTGGGCCGGGTCGAACTCCCATAAGTTGAAAGCCCGTTGTTGACACGGGAGGATCCGACGGAAGAGCATGACCTGGACTATGTTGACAAGCTTGAGTTTCCTGCCTATCATGTTCTGGTTACACTTCTGGAGTCCGTCCAGCTCCATCGATGAGCCCCAGGACAGGCCCTTCTCCTTCCAGGAAGTAAGCCGAGTGGGGATTCCGGATCGAAACTCGGGGGCCGCCACCTAGTTGGTGTCGCGCGGCTCGGTGATGTAGAACCACCCCGATTGCCACCCCTTTATGGTCTCCACGTAGGAGCCCTCAAGCCATGTAACGTTGGGCATTTTGCCCACCATGGCTCCGCCGCATTCCGCTTGTTGGACGCCTACTACCTTTGATTTGACATTGAAGGTCTTCAGCCACAGGCCAAAGTGGGGCCGGACGCGGAGGAAAGCCTCGCACACGACGATGAACGCCGAGATGTTGAGGATGAAATTCAGGGCCAGATCATGGAAGTCCAGCCCATAATAGAACATAAGGCTGCAGACGAATGGATGGAGGGGAAACCCCAGTCCGCGGACGAAGTGGGTGAGGAAAACCACCCTTTCGTAAGGTTCCGGGGTAGGGACGATTTGCCCCGCGGCTGGCAGCCGGTGTGCGATATCCGCGGCTAAGTATCTGGCCCCGCGTAACTTTTTGATGTCTCCCTCCGTGACGGAGGAGACCATCCACTTGCCTCCCGCTCCGGACATGTTTGGAGAGAGTTGAGGAGAAGGATGTGGACTTGGGCGCTGGAGCTCGTGTGCGCGAGAATGGATGAGCAAGGAGGAAGAAGGCGTGGGAAGAAAAAGGTGAACCCTTATCCCTTTATAAGGGCAGACGAAAACTATGCGCCCCCACCAGCCTGGTAAAACTCGCTTATCCCCCAAGCGCCGAAATTAATGGCGCGGTTGGGTTACCCATGTCCGTATTGATGGGAATCCCGTAATAAGGGGACACGATCTTTGCTTCGACAAGATGTGCCAAGGAAACCACCTCGCGAAACACGCTGAGTTTGGTTGTGAAAGACGATTCGAATGGTGACCTGGCTGTGGTGTGATGTCACACTGCGAAACGCATCGGCAGATTAGATTTGTGGAAATATTATTCTCTCTACGGTTGTATGTGGAACTTGTTTTGCAGAGCCGGACATGATCCTCATGTTCAAAATCTTCTATGAAGTATTCGGAGGAGGAACTCGCCTTGCAATGCCGAAGACAATCTGCGCACCGAACTCATCGTTATTGAAGCCTGGTTCAGGGGCTACTGAGGGAGTCCTGGATTAGGGGGGTATCCGGACAGCCGTATTATATCCTTTGGCCGGACTGTTGGACTATGAGGATACAAGATTGAAGACTTCGTCCCATGTCCGGATGGGGCTCTCCTTGGCGTGGAAGGCAAGCTTGGCAATACGGATATGTAGATCTCCTTCCTTGTAACCGACTCTGTGTAACCCTAGCCCCCTCCGGTGTCTATATAAACCGGAGGGTTTAGTCCGTAGGACCAAGAACAACAATCATACCATAGGCTAGCTTCTAGGGTTTAGCCTCTCTGATCTCGTGGTAGATCAAATCTTGTACTACTCATATCATCAAGAACAATCAAGCAGGACGTAGGGTATTACCTCCATCAAGAGGGCCCGAACCTGGGTAAACATCGTGCCCCCGTCTCCTGTTACCATCCGCCTAGACGCACAGTTCGGGACCCCCTACCCGAGATCCGCCGGTTTTGACACCGCCAAAGCGCTTGTCATAAATGGTTACATCGATGCAAGCTCTGACATTGATCCGGATGACTCAAAGTCACAAACCGGATACGTATTTATATTGAATGATGGAGTTGTAAGTTGGTGCAGTTCCAAGCAGAGCGGCGTGGCGGGATCTACATGTGAAGCGGAGTACATAGCTACTTCAGAAGCAGAAAATGAAGCAGTCTGGATGAAGGAGTTCATACCCGATCTAGGTGTAATACCTAGTGCATCGGGTCCAATGAAAATCTTTCGTGACAATACTGGAGCAATTGCCTTAGCGAAGGAATCCAGATTTCACAAGAGAACCAAACACATCAAGAGACACTTCAATTCCATCCGCGATCAAGTCAAGGAGGGAGACATAGAGATTTGCAAAATACATACGGATCTGAATGTTGCAGACCCGTTGACTAAGCCTCTTCCACGAGTAAAACATGATTAACATCAAGACTCCATGGGTGTTAGAATCATTACTATGTAATCTAGATTATTGACTCTAGTGCAAGTGGGAGACTGAAGGAAATATGCCCTAGAGGCAATAATCAAGTTGTTATTTATGTTTCCTTATATCATGATAAATGTTTATTATTCATGCTAGAATTGTACTAACCGGAAACTTAGTACATGTGTGAATACATAGACAAAACAGAGTGTCCCTAGTATGCCTCTACTTGACTAGCTCGTTAATCAAAGATGGTCAAGTTTCCTGACCATAGACATGTGTTGTCATTTGATGAACGGGATCACATCCTTAGAGAATGATGTGATGGACAAGACCCATCCGTTAGCTTAGCATAATGATCGTTTAGTTTTATTGCTATTGCTTTCTTCATGACTTATACATATTCCTCTGGCTATGAGATTATGCAACTCCTGAATACCGGAGGAACACCTTGTGTGCTATCAAACGTCACAATGTAACTGGGTGATTATAAAGATGCTCTACAGGTGTCTCTGAAGGTGTTTGTTGGGATAGCATAGATCAAGATTAGGATTTGTCACTCCATGAATCGGAGAGGTATCTCTGGGCCCTCTCGGTAATGCACATCACTATAAGCCTTGCAAGCAATGTGACTAATGAGTTAGTTGCGGGATGATGTATTACGGAACGAGTAAAGAGACTTGCCAGTAATGAGATTGAACTAGGTATGATGATACCGACGATCGAATCTCGGGCAAGTAACATACTGATGACAAAGGGAATGACATATGTTGTCATGCGGTTTGACCGATAAAGATCTTCGAAGAATATGTAGGAACCAATATGAGCATCCAGGTTCCGCTATTGGTTATTGACCGAAGATGTGTCTCAGTCATGTCTACATAGTTCTCGAACCCGTAGGGTTCGCACGCTTAACGTTTGATGACGATTTGTATTATGAGTTATTTGTTTTGGTGACCGAAATTTGTTCAGAGTCCCGGATGAGATCATGGACATGATGAGGAGTCCCAAAATGGTCGAGAGGTAAATATTCATATATTGGAAGGTCATATACGAACACCGAAATGGTTCCGAAGAAGTTCGGGGATTTTTTGGAGTACCGGGAGGTTTCCGGAACCCCCCCCCCCCTGGGGGGGGGGGGAAGTTAATGGGCCTCATGGGCCTCCCCCTGCCCAATCCGAATTGGACAAGGGGTGGGGGCGCCCCCCATTCCTTCTCCCTCTCCCCTCTTTCCCCTTTCCCCTCTCCGTTGGAAGGAAAGGGGGGCCGAATCCTCCTAGGAGTCGAGTCCTAGTAGGACTCCCCCCATGGCGCGCCACCCCTAGGGTCGGCCACCTCCTCCTCCCCTCCTTTATATACGGGGGCGAGGGGCACCCCAAAGGCACACCAATAGTTCTCTCAGCCATGTGCGGTGCCCCCCTCCGTAGTTTAGTCCTCCGGTCATAGCGTTGTAGGGCTTAGGCGAAGCCCTGCGCGGATCACATCGCCATCACCGTCACCACACCATCGTGCTGACGGAACTCTCCCTTGACCCTCTACTGGATCATGAGTTCGAGGGACATCATCGACCTGAACGTGTGCTGAACACGGAGGTTTCATACATTCGGTACTTGGATCGGTTGGATCGTGAAAACATTCGACTACATAAACCACGTTAAGCTAACGCTTCCGCTTTCGGTCTATGAGGGTACGTGGACACACTCTCGCCCTCTCGTTGCTATGCATCTCCTAGATAGATCTTGCGTGATCGTAGGATTTTTTTTTTGAAATTGCATGCTACGTTCCCCAACATACAGTTATGAGCCTAGTTTCATCAATGTCCTTCTCTGTTTTGTTCAATGGTGAGAAGCTTGAATCTTTTAAGCCGACGAGAGGTATTCGACAGGGAGACCCAATTTACCCCTACTTATTCCTGATTGCAGCTGAGGGCCTTTCGTGCCACCTGAAATCCAGTTCTGAGTCATCAATTGCAGGTATTAAGGTGGCCCCGCGACACCCACCATTAACCACCTTTTATTTGGAGATGATAGTTTGTTGCTTTTTAAGGCTACGGTAGAGGGATCAATTGTAGTGTCAAACCTGCTAGATATATATTGTAAGGCTATAGGATAGAGAATAAATCATGATAAATCCTCAATTTTCTTTACTAAGGGCTGCCCCACATCTCTTAGAGAGGAGATCAAAAGCTCTTTACATGTGCAAAATGAGTCTTTCAGTGAACGTTACTTGGGAATGTCCATTGATGTTGGCCACTCGAAAAATGGCACTTTCAAATATTTGAGAGATCGTGTGTGGGAGAAAATCAAAGGATGGATGGAGAAGTTGCTCTCAGCGGCTAGTAAAGTAGTGTTGATTAAATCTGTTGCACAAGCTATCCCGGTATTTTTCATGTCATGTTTCCGGTTGCCAAGGGGTTTGTGTGAGAGTATTACGTCTATTATCTGTCAGTTCTGGTGGGGTAGCAAGAATGGAAAAAGGAAACCAAGTTGGGTTGCATGGGATATGATGACGAGGCCAAAACACTTGGGTGGACTGGGTTTTCGTGATTTGGAAATATTCAACTTAGCACTCTTGGCAAGACAAGCTTGGCGATTAATGACACATGAGACATCCTTGAGCGCGAGGGTGTTGAAATCCGTTTATTTTCCATAGTGCACACTTTTGGAAGCTAACTTGGAAGCTCGCCCTTCTCAGATTTGGCGTGCAGTTCTACATGGAAGGGACATTTTGGCCCAAGGAATTATCAGGTGAATTGGTAATGGAGAACGGACTGATGTATGGTTGCATAACTGGATCCCTAGAGACAATTTCAAACGTCCGATCACCTCACTAGTTCCTAATCCACCAGTTCAAGTCTCGGACTTCATCGATTCCACTTCTGCCGAATGGAAAGAAGGTCTGGTTTGGACAGTGTTTACCCCTTTTGATGCAGATGGGATCTAAAAATACCTTTGTGCACAAGGAATGTAACTGATTTTTGGGCATGGCTGATGCGGCTTGAAGCTATGTTGGTATTTCCCCAAAGAGGAAGGGACGATGCAGCACAACAATGGTAGGTATTTCTCTTAGTGATGAAACAAAGGTTATCGAACCAGTAGAAGAACCAAGTAACACTACGTAAACAACACCTGCATACAAATAACAAATACTCGCAACCTGATGTATTAAAGGGGTTGTCAATCCCTTTCGGGTAACGGCGCCAGAAATTGGCAAACGGACGTGAGAGAGTAGCAAATATTGATAGATCGAACACCAAATAAAATAAAGTGCAGCCAGGTATTTTTGTATTTTTGGTTTAATAGATATGAAAATAAAAGCAAAGGAAAATATATCGCAAAGGCAAATAATATGAGAAAGAGACCCGGGGGCCGTAGGTTTCACTAGTGGCTTCTCTCGAGAAAAATAGCAAACGGTGGGTAAACAAATTACTGTTGGGAAATTGATAGAACTTCAAATAATCATGACGATATCCAGAAAATGATCATTATATAGGCATCATGTCCAAGATTAGTAGGCCGACTCCTGCCTGCATCTACTACTATTACTCCACACATCGACCGCTATCCAGCATGCATCTAGTGTATTAAGTTCATGGAGAAACGGAGTAATGCAATAAGAACGATGACATGATGTAGTAAAGATCTATTTATGTAGAAATAGACCCCATCATTTTATCCTTAGTAGCAATGATACATACGTGTCGGTTCCCCTTCTGTCACTGGGATCAAGCATTGTAAGATCGAACCCACTGCAAAGCACCTCTTCCCATTGCAAGATAAATAGATCAAGTTGGCCAAATAAAACCCAAATATCGGAGAAGAAATACGAGGCTATAAGCAATCATGCATATAAGAGATCAAAGAAACTCAAATAATTTTCATGGATAAAAAGATAGATCTGACCATAAACTCAAAGTTCATCCGATCCCAACAAACACACCGCAAAAAGAGTTACATCATATGGATCTCCAAGAGACCATTGTATTGAGAATCAAACGAGAGAGAGGAAGCCATCTAGCTACTAACTAAGGACCCGAAGGTCTACAAAGAACTACTCACACATCAACGGAGAGGCACCAATGGAAGTGGTGAACCCCTCCGTGATTGTGTCTAGATTGGATTGGGTGGTTCTGAACTCTGTGGCAGCTGGAATTGATTTTTGTCGACTCCCCTAGGGTTTCTGGAATATTGGGGTATTTATAGAGCAAAGAGGCGGTCCGGGGGGCACCCGAGGTGGGCACAACCCACCAGGGCGCGCCTTTGCCTCCAGGCGCGACCTGGTGGGTTGTGCTCCCCTCGGAGCCCCCCCCCCCCCCGAGGCGCTTCTCTGGCCCATTGGATGTCTTCTGGTCCAAAAACAATCCACAAAAAGTTCCGCTGCGTTTGGACTCTGTTTGATATTGATTACCTGCGATGTAAAATACATGCAAAAAACAACAACTCACACTTGGCACTCTGTCAATAGGTTAGTACCAAAAATGATATAAAATGATTATAAAACATCCAAGAATAATAATATAACAACATGGAACAATAAAAAAAATATAGATACGTTGGAGAGGTATCAATGGGATGAGGAGAACCGAGGTGTATTCACTGCACGCTCGGAATATCGCATGATTATGAGAACGAAACTGAGTAGGGAAAGATGGATATATGAAGAAGATGGTACTTTAGCTCCGGAGAGTGAACATTGGACCGCTATCTGGCATATCCAGGTCCTGTCCAAGCTTTGTATGTTCGTATGGCGACTTGCGAGGCAGTCGATGCCGACTCAAGAGGTTTTGAACCATAGGAACATGGCTGACGAAGATACATGTAAGCTATGTGGCGCTAAAGATATGTGGAGGCATGCACTCTTGTCATGCGCCATGTCAAGGAGTATATGGGCTCTCGCGCCGGAGGAATTTGTTGAAAAGTTTATTCACTGCCAGGAGGAGAACCCAAAGGCTTGGCTCTTTGCTTTGCATGAAATCTTGGACACTGATGAGTTTACCCGTTTAATTGTGACTGCTTGGGTGATCTGGGGCGCAAGGAGAAAAGTTGTTTATGAAGACATCTATCAATCTCCTTTTTCAACGAACAACTTTGTAACGAGTTACTTGGTAGAAATACGGCAAGCTAGCTGCCGTGTTCAAAGACCAATGATTGCTTCCGCTCCGAGGCCGTCACGCTGACTGCCGCCAGCCCAGGGATGTGTAAAGCTTAATGCAGATGTAGCGGTATCCGCAGGCCAAAGGTATGGAGCAGTTGGGCCAGTTTGTAGGGATCAACAGGGGGCCTTTCTCGGAGCTTCGGCCATTGTTGTCAAGCACATTAGCGATCCAGCAACACTTGAAGAAATGGCTATTAGGGAAGCCCTATCCCTTTCAGAAGATCTATACGTCCTGAATATCCAAGTTGCATCGGATTGTAGGGTGGTGGTGGATGATGTGAGGAATGACACTTCTGCATCTTATCGAGCAGTCATGAAAGAAATTCTAGACCGGTCTTCAAACTTTCATTTATGTAACATAGTTCATGAATTTAGGAGCTCAAACTTTGAAGCTCACAAACTAGCAAAGCATGCACTTTCTCTCGGGGGTGGCCTCCATGTTTGGTTAGGTCATCCTGGGAACCTTTCCTTCGTCCCTGTAAACATTGTGAGGGGTTAATAAAGTCTTCGCGAGTTTGTCTAAAAAAATGGAAAATTCTGTTTCCGTGCCTATTCCATCAAAAAACATCATTTTGTTTTTATTTTTGTTTTCGCATAAAAAATCCCGCTTCTTTTTCCGTTTTGACTACCATTTTCCCTCTCCTTTTTCATGTTTTCGCCGGAAAAAGCGGAAAGTTTTCGCTCCATTTTCATCCCTACTTGAAACTTCATACACCTTGCGGGTGAATTCGGACATAGTTTAACCTTTTTTTGGGAGTGAAGATTTTGCTTTAAAGAAAATTTTAAAATCTTCCTTCCTCAATTTTTTTGAAATCTTTATATTTGTTAGGCCAATAACTTGTCAACATTGGTATTTTTTGAAAAGGAAAGGAGCTGCGAGGTAATTCTGATTAAAAGGAAGGTTGTCAAAAACCGCTGATGTAGCGGCACACAAATTAGTTGCCATCACCAATCATCACTTGGTGGGATGAGTGCCTCGGGGATAGGCTCTTGGCTTCCCTCCTGAGTCACCCATGTTGTCCCTTTGTCGTCTTACAAGGACCACGGTGAGATGGGGTACTAGCACAGACTCCTTCATCAGTCTCAACCATAGAGATCACCGGTGGTTAATGAGAACGCCCGATAAAGCCCCTCTTCGATAGAGGCAATCCCATCCATGGATGTGAAAAGTATTTGATTGTGTTGTACTAGGTCAAGGCAGTACGAAACTTTTTGTAATCAACACCCATGACAAGATATATGTTTTCCAAACTAGTGTGTAAATCCACATGCTTGGTTATGTTGGTTTTGAACATCATAGGAGGTGAAAGTAACTGCCATTTTTAAGATGAATTTGAGATATTTATGCAAACTGTAGATGCAATAAAGGAAAAAATACAAAAATTTACATGCCTCTTGCAAGCTAGGGACAAGATTAAAGTAACAAATACAAAGCACATGTGTTTTTTCAATTTAGTGTTAAATGAACAGAAGCATTAAAGTCTAATCAACAATGAAAGAACAAGAAACTTATCGAGAAGAAACTCTTTGTGGGCATTTCTTGTAACTGTTATATATTTCTTTTGCCTATACCTAAGATAGACTAGCATTAACTCAACAAAACTCTATAAAGATAATTATTAACCATATGTTTTAGAGCTCTATGCAAACTGATAACCCACAAGTATAGGGGATCGCAACAGCTTTCGAGGGTAGAGTATTCAACCCAAATTTATTGATTCAACACAAGGGGAGCAAAAGAATATTCTCAAGTATTAGCAGCTGAGTTGTCAATTCAACCACACCTGGAAACTTAGTATCTGCAGCAAAGTGTTTAGTAGCAAAGTAATATGATAGTGATGGTAGCGGCAACAAAAGTAAAGACAGCAAAAGTAATGTTTTCGGTATTTTGTAGTGATTGTAACAGTAGCAGAAGGAAAGTAAATAAGCGTAAACCAGTATATGGAAAACTCGTAGGCACCGGATCAGTGATGGATAATTATGCCGGATGCGGTTCATCATGTAACAGTCATAACATAGGGTGACACAGAACTAGCTCCAATTCATCAATGTAATGTAGGCATGTATTCTGAATATAGTCATACTGTTGGGGAACGTAGTAATTTCAAAAAAATTCCTACGCACACGCAAGATCATGGTGATGCATAGCAACGAGAGGGGAGAGTGTTGTCCACATACCCTCGTAGACCGTAAACGGAAGCGTTAGCACAACGCGGTTGATGTAGTCGTACGTCTTCACGATCCGACCGATCAAGTACCGAAACTACGGCACCTCCGAGTTCTAGCACACGTTCAGCTCGATGACGATCTCCGGACTCCGATCCAGCAGAATGTCGGGGAAGAGTTCCGTCAGCACGATGGCGTGGTGACGATCTTGATGTTCTACTGTCGCAGGGCTTCGCCTAAGCACCACTATAGTATTATCGAGGACTATGGTGGAGGGGGGCACCGCACACAGCTAAGAGATCAATGATCAACTGTTGTGTCTATGGGGTGCCCCCTGCCCCCGTATATAAAGGAGCAAGGGGGGAGGTGGCCGGCATAGGAGGAGGGCGCGCCAAGGGGGGAGTCCTACTCCCACCGGGAGTAGGACTCCTCCTTCCCTTGTTGGAGTAGGAGAGAAGGAAATAGGGGGAGAGGAACAATGAAAAGGGGGCTGCACCCCTTGTCCAATTCGGACCAGAGGGGGGGCGCGTGCCTCCTTCCTTTTGGCCTCTCTCCTCTATTCCCGTATGGCCCAATAAGGCCCATATACTCCCCGGCAAATTCCCGTAAATCTCCGGTACTCTGAAAAATACCCGAATCACTCGGAACCTTTCCGATGTTCGAATATAGTCGTCCAATATATCGATCTTTACGTCTCGATCATTTCGAGACTCCTCGTCATGTCCCCGATCTCATCCGGGACTCTGAACTCCTTCGGTACATCAAAACATATAAACTCATAATATAACTGTCATTGTAGCGTTAAGCGTGCGGACCCTACAGGTTCGAGAACTATGTAGACATGACCGAGACACGTTTCCGGTCAATAACCAATAGCGGAACCTGGATGCTCATATTGGCTCCTACATATTCTACGAAGATCTTTATCGATCAGACCGCATAACAACATACGTTGTTCCCTTTGTCATCGGTATGTTACTTGCCCGAGATTCGATCGTCGGCATCTCAATACCTAGTTCAATCTCGTTACCGTCAAGTCTCTTTACTCGTCCCGTAATACATCATCTCGCAACTAACTCATTAGTTGCAATGCTTGCAAGGCTTAGGTGATGTGCATTACCGAGAGGGCCCAGAGATACCTCTCCGACAATCGGAGTGACAAATCCTAATCTCGAAATAAGCCAACCCAACAAGTACCTTCGGAGACACCTGTAGAGCACCTTTATAATCACCCAGTTATGTTGTGACGTTTGGTAGCACACAAAGTGTTCCTCCGGTAAACGGGAGTTGAATAATCTCATAGTCATAGGAACATGTATAAGTCATGAAGAAAGCAATAGCAACAAACTAAACGATCAAGTGCTAAGCTAACGGAATGGGTCAAGTCAATCACATCATTCTCCTAATGATGTGATCCCGTTAATCAAATGACAACTCATGTCTATGGTTAGGAAACATAACCATCTTTGATCAACGAGCTAGTCAAGTAGAGGCATACTAGTGACACTCTGTTTGTCTATGTATTCACACATGTATTATGTTTCCGGTTAATACAATTCTAGCATGAATAATAAACATTTATCATGATATAAGGAAATAAATAATAACTTTATTATTGCCTCTAGGGCATATTTCCTTCAAGTCTCCCACTTGCACTAGAGTCAATAATCTAGTTCACATCGCCATGTGATTTAATACCAATAGTTCACATCACCATGTGATTAACACCCATAGTTCACATCGACATGTGACCAACACCCAAAGGGTTTACTAGAGTCAATAATCTAGTTCACATCACTATGTGATTAACACCCAAAGAGTACTAAGGTGTGATCATGTTTTGCTTGTGAGAGAAGTTTAGTCAACGGGTCTGCCACATTCAGATCCGTAAGTATTTTGCAAATTTCTATGTCAACAATGCTCTGCACGGAGCTACTCTAGCTAATTGCTCCCACTTTCAATATGTATCCAGATTGAGATTAGAGTCATCTGGATCAGTGTCAAAATTTGCATCGACGTAACCCTTTACGACGAACCTTTTTCACCTCCATAATCGAGAAACATATCCTTATTCCACTAAGGATAATTTTGACCAATGTCTAGTGATCTACTCCTAGATCACTATTGTACTCCCTTGCCAAACTCAGGGCAGGGTATACAATAGGTCTGGTACACAGCATGGCATACTTTATAGAACCTATGGCTGAGGCATAGGGAATGACTTTCATTCTCTCTATCTTCTGCCGTGGTCGGGTTTTGAGTCTTACTCAACTTCACACCTTGTAACACAGGCAAGAACTCCTTCTTTGACTGTTCCATTTTGAACTACTTCAAAATCTTGTCAAGGTATGTACTCATTGAAAAAACTTATCAAGTGTCTTGATCTATCTCTATAGATCTTGATGCTCAATATGTAAGCAGCTTCACCGAGGTCTTTCTTTGAAAAACTCCTTTCAAACATTCCTTTATGCTTTGCAGAATAATTCTACATTATCTCCGATCAACAATATGTCATTCACATATACTTATCAGAAATGTTATAGTGCTCCCACTCACTTTCTTGTAAATACAGGCTTCACCGCAAGTCTGTATAAAACTATATGCTTTGATCAACTTATCAAAGCGTATATTCCAACTCCGAGATGCTTGCACCAGTCCATAGATGGATCGCTGGAGCTTGCATATTTTGTTAGTACCTTTAGGATTGACAAAACCTTTTGGTTGCATCATATACAACTCTTCTTTAATAAATCCATTAAGGAATGCAGTTTTGTTTATCCATTTGCCAGATTTCATAAAATGCGGCAATTGCTAACATGATTCGGACAGACTTAAGCATAGATACGAGTGAGAAACTCTCATCGTAGTCAACACCTTGAACTTGTCGAAAACCTTTTTGCGACAATTCTAGCTTTGTAGATAGTAACACTACTATCAGCGTCCGTCTTCCTCTTGAAGATCCATTTAATCTCAATGGCTCGCCGATCATTGGGAAGTCAATCAAAGTCCATACTTTGTTCTCATACATGGATCTCATCTCAGATTTCATGGCCTCAAGCCATTTCGCGGAATCTGGGCTCATCATCGCTTCCTCATAGTTCGTAGGCTCGTCATGGTCAAGTAACATGACCTCCAGAACAGGATTACCGTACCACTCTGGTGCGGATCTCACTCTGGTTTACCTACGAGGTTCGGTAGTAACTTGATCTGAAGTTACATGATCATCATCATTAGCTTCCTCACTAATTGGTGTAGTAGTCACAGGAACAGATTTCTATGATGAACTACTTTCCAATAAGGAGCAGGTACAGTTACCTCATCAAGTTCTACTTTCCTCCCACTCACTTCTTTCGAGAGAAACTCCTTCTCTAGAAAGGATCCATTCTCAGCAATGAATATCTTGCCTTCGGATCTGTGATAGAAGGTGTACCCAACATTTTCTTTTGGGTATCCTATGAAGACGCACTTCTCCGATTTGGGTTTGAGCTTATCAGGTTGAAACTTTTTCACATAAGCATTGCAACCTCAAACTTTAAGAAACGACAGCTTAGGTTTTCTTGCCAAACCATGGTTCATATGGCGTCGTCTCAACGGATTTAGATGGTGCCCTATTTAACGTGAATGTAGCTGTCTCTAATGCATAACCCCAAAACGATAGCGGTAAATCAGTAAGAGACGTCATAGATCGCACCATATCTAATAAAGTACGGTTACGATGTTCAGACACACCATTACACTATGGTGTTCCAGGTGGCGTGAGTAGTGAAACTATTTCACAATGTTTTAACTGAAGGCCAAACTCGTAACTCAAATATTTTCCTTCTGCGATCATATCGTAGAAACTTTTATTTTTGTTACGATGATTCTCCACTTCACTCTAAAATTCTTCGAACTTTTCAAATGTTTCAGATTTGTGTTTCATCAAGTAGATATACTCATATCTGCTCAAATCATCTGTGAAGATGTTGAAATATGCCCTAGAGGCAATAATAAAATGGTTATTATTATATTTCTTTGTTCATGATAATTGTCTATTGTTCATGCTATAATTGTGTTATCCGGAAATCGTAATACATGTGTGAATACATAGACCACAACACGTCCCTAGTGAGCCTCTAGTTGACTAGCTCGTTGATCAAAGGATAGTCATGGTTTCCTGACTATGGACATTAGATGTCATTGATAATGTGATCACATCATTAGGAGAATGATGTGATGGACAAGACCCAATCCTAAGCTTAGCTCAAAGATCGTGTAGTTCGTTTGCTGTAGCTTTTCTGAATGTCAAGTATCATTTCCTTAGACCATGAGATTGTGCAACTCCCGGATACCGTAGGAGTGCCTTGGGTGTGCCAAACGTCACAACGTAACTGGGTGACTATAAAGGTACATTACAAGTATCTCCGAAAGTGTCTGTTGGGTTGGCACGAATCGAGACTGGGATTTGTCACTCCGTATGACGGAGAGGTATCTCTAGGCCCACTCGGTAATGCATCATCATAATGAGCTCAATGTGATCAAGTGGTTGATCACGGGATCATGCATTACGGTACGAGTAAAGTGACTTGCCGGTAACGAGACTGAACAAGGTATTGGGATACCGACGATCGAGTCTCGGGCAAGTAACGTACCGATTGACAAAGGGAATTGTATACGGATTGATTGAATCCTCGACATCGTGGTTCATCCGATGAGATCATCGTGGAGCATGTGGAGCCAACATGGGTATCCAGATCCCGCTGTTGGTTATTGACCGGAGAGGCTTCTCGGTCATGTCTGCATGTCTCCCGAACCCATAGGGTCTACACACTTAAGGTTCGGTGACGCTAGGGTTGTAGAGATATTAGCACACGGTAACCCGAAAGTTGTTCGGAGTCCCGGATGAGATCCCGGACCTCACGAGGAGTTTCGGAATGGTCTGGAGGTAAAGATTTATATATAGGAAGTCCAGTTTCAGCCATCGGGAAGGTTTCGGGGTCACCGGTATTGTACCGGGACCACCGGAAGGGTCCCGGGGTCCACCGGGTGGGGCCACCTATCCCGAAGGGCCCCATGGGCTGAAGTGGGAGGGGAACCAGCCCCTAGTGGGCTGGTGCGCCCCCCCCCTTGGGCCTCCCCCTGCGCCTAGGGTTGGAAACCCTAGGGGTGGGGGCGCCACCCTTGCCTTGGGGGGCAAGGCACCCCCTTGGCCGCCGCCCCCCTAGGAGATTGGATCTCCTAGGGCCGGCGCCTTCCCTAGGAGATTGGATCTCCTAGGGCCGGCGCCCCCCTAGGCACCCTATATATAGTGGGGGGAGGGAGGGCAGCCGCACCCAAGCCCCTGGCCTCTCCCTCTCCCTCCCGTGACACTCCTGCGTCTCCCAGCGCTTGGCGAAGCCCTGCCGAGATCACCGTTGCTTCCACCACCACGCCGTCGTGCTGCTGGATCTTCATCAACCTCTCCTTCCCCCTTGCTGGATCAAGAAGGAGGAGACATCTCCCAACCGTACGTGTGTTGAACGCGGAGGTGCCGTCCGGTCGGCACTAGGTCATCGGTGATTTGAATCACGTCGAGTACGACTCCATCAACCCCGTTCTCTTGAACGCTTCCGCTCGTGATCTACAAGGGTATGTAGATGCACTCCTCTCTCCCTCGTTGCTAGATGACTCCCTAGATTGATCTTGGTGATGCGTAGAAAATTTTAAAATTCTGCTACGTTCCCCAACAGTGGCATCATGAGCCAGGTCTATGCGTAGTTACTATGCACGAGTAGAATACAAAGTAGTTGTGGGCGTCGATATTGTCAATTTGCTTGCCGTTACTAGTCTTATCTTGATTTGGTGGCATCGTGGGATGAAGCGGCCCGGACCAACCTTACACGTACGCTTACGTGAGACCGGTTCCACCGACTGACATGCACTAGTTGCATAAGGTGGCTGGCGGGTGTCTGTCTCTCCCACTTTAGTCGGATCGGATTCGATGAACAGGGTCCTTATGAAGGGTAAATAGAAATTGGCAATTCACGTTGTGGTTTTGGCGTAGGTAAGAAACGTTCTTGCTAGAAACCTATAGCAGCCACGTAAAAACTTGCAACAACAATTAGAGGACGTCTAACTTGTTTTTGCAGCAAGTGTTTTGTGATGTGATATGGCCAAAGGTTGTGATGAATGATGAATGATATATGTGATGTATGAGATTGATCATGTTCTTGTAATAGGAATCACGACTTGCATGTCGATGAGTATGACAACCGGCAGGAGCCATAGGAGTTTGTCTTTATTTATTTATGACCTGCGTGTCAACATAAACGTCATGTAATTACTTTACTTTATTGCTAAAGCGTTAGCCATAGTAGTAGAAGTAATAGATGACGAGACAACTTCAAGAAGACACGATGATGGAGATCATGGTGTCATGCCAGTGACAACGATGATCATGGAGCCCCGAAGATGGAGATCAAAGGAGAAATGATATTGGCCATATCATGTCACTATTTGATTGCATGTGATGTTTATCATGTTTTACATCTTATTTGCTTAGAACGACGGTAGCTTAAATAAGATGATCCCTCGTAATAATTTCAATAAAGTGTTCCCCCTAACTGTGCACCGTTGCGAAGGTTCGTTGTTTCGAAGCACCACGTGATGATCGGGTGTGATAGATTCTAACGTTCGAATACAACGGGTGTAAGACAGATTTACACACGCAATACATTTAGGTTGACTTAACGAGCCTAGCATGTACAGACATGGCCTCGGAACACAGAAGACCGAAAGGTCGAGCATGAGTCGTATAGAAGATACGATCAACATGAAGATGTTCACCGATGTTGACTAGTCCGTCTCACGTGATGGTCGGACACGACCTAGTTAACTCGGATCATGTTATACTTAGATGACTGGAGGGATGTCTATCTGAGTGGGAGTTCATTTAATAATTTGATTAGATGAACTTAGTTATCATGAACTTAGTCTAAAATCTTTACAATATGTCTTGTAGATCAAATGGCCCACGTTGTCCTCAACTTCAACGCGTTCCTAGAGAAAACCAAGCTGAAAGACGATGGCAGCAACCATACGGACTGGGTCCGGAACCTGAGGATCATCCTCATAGCTGCCAAGAAAGATTATGTCCTAGAAGCACCGCTAGGTGACGCACCCGTCCCACAGAACCAAGACGTTATGAACGCTTGGCAGACACGTGTTGATGATTACTCCCTCGTTTAGTGCGGCATGCTTTACAACTTAGAACCGGGGCTCCAAAAGCGTTTTGAGAGACACGGAGCATATGAGATGTTCGAAGAGCTGAAAATGGTTTTTCAAGCTCATGCCCGGGTCGAGAGATATGAAGTCTCCGACAAGTTCTTCAGCTGTAAGATGGAGGAAAATAGTTCTGTCAGTGAGCACATACTCAAAATGTCTGGGTTGCATAACCGCTTGACTCAGCTGGGAGTTAATCTCCCGGATGACGCGGTCATTGACAGAATCCTTCAGTCGCTTCCACTGAGCTACAAGAGCTTTGTGATGAACTTCAATATGCAGGGGATGGAAAAGACCATTCCTGAAGTATTTGCAATGCTGAAATCAGCAGGGGTAGAAGTCAAAAAGGAACATCAAGTGTTGATGGTGAATAAAACCACTAAGTTCAAGAAAGGCAAGGGTGAGAAGAACTTCAAGAAGGACGGCAAGGGAGTTGCCGTGCCCAGTAAGTAAGCTGCCGGGAAGAAGCCAAATAATGGACCCAAGCCCGAGGCTGAGTGTTTTTATTGCAAGGGAAGTGGTCACTGGAAGCGAAACTGCCCCAAATACTTAGCGGACAAGAAGGCCGGCATCACGAAAGGTATATGTGATATACATGTAATTGATGTGTACCTTACCAGTACTCGTAGTAGCTCCTGGGTATTTGATACCGGTGCGGTTTCTCACATTTGTAACTCAAAGCAGGAGCTGCGGAATAAACGGAGACTGGCGAAGGACGAGGTGATGATGCGCGTCGGGAATGGTTCCAAGGTCGATGTGATCGCCGTCGGCACGCTACCTCTACATTTACCTACGGGATTAGTTTTAAACCTCAATAATTGTTATTTAGTGCCAGCTTTGAGCATGAACATTGTATCAGGATCTCGTTTAATACGAGATGGCTACTCATTTAAATCCGAGAATAATGGTTGTTCTATTTATATGAGAGATATGTTTTATGGTCATGCTCCGATGGTGAATGGTTTATTCCTAATGAATCTCGAGCGTAATGCTACACATATTCATAGTGTAAATACCAAAAGATGTAAGGTTGATAATGATAGTCCCACATGCTTGTGGCACTGCCGCCGTGGTCACATAGGTGTCAAACGCATGAAGAAGCGATGGAATTTTAGAGTCTCTTGATTACGAATCATTTGACACGTGCGAACCATGCCTCATGGGTAAAATGACCAAGACTCCATTCTCAGGAACAATGGAGCGAGCAACCAACTTATTGGAAATCATACATACTGATGTGTGCGGTCCAATGAGTGTTGAGGCTCGCGGTGGCTATCGTTATGTTCTCACCCTCACTGATGACTTGAGTAGATATGGGTATGTCTACTTAATGAGACACAAGTCTGAGACCTTTGAAAAGTTCAAGGAATTTCAGAGTGAGGTTGAGAATCAACATGACAGGAAAATCAAGTTCTTGCGATCAGATCGTGGGGGAGAATACTTGAGTCACGAATTTGGCACACACTTAAGAAAATGTGGAATAGTTTCACAACTAACGCCGCCTGGAACACCTCAGCGTAATGGTGTGTCCGAACATCGTAATCGCACTCTATTAGATATGGTGCGATCTATGATGTCTCTTACCGATTTACCGCTATCATTTTGGGGCTATGCTTTAGAGACTGCCGCATTCACTTTAAATAGGGCTCCGTCGAAATCCGTTGAGACGACACCGTATGAATTATGGTTTGAGAAGAAACCTAAGCTGTCGTTTCTAAAAGTTTGGGGATGCGATGCTTATGTCAAGAAACTTCAACCTGAAAAGCTCGAACCCAAGTCGGAAAAATGCGTCTTCATAGGATACCCTAAAGAAACTGTTGGGTATACCTTCTACCTCAGATCCGAAGGCAAGATCTTTGTTGCCAAGAATGGGTCCTTTCTAGAGAAAGAGTTTCTCTCGAAAGAAATAAGTGGGAGGAAGGTAGAACTTGATGAAGTATTACCTCTTGAACCGGTAAGTGGCGCAGCTCAAGAAAATGTTCTTGAGGTGCCTGCACCGACTAGAGAGGAAGTTGATGATGATCATGAAACTTCAGATCAAGTTGCTACTGAACTTCGTAGGTCCACAAGGACACGTTCCGCACCAGAGTGGTACGGCAACCCTGTCTTGGAAATCATGTTGTTAGACAATGGTGAACCTTCGAACTATGAAGAAGCGATGGCGGGCCCGAATTCCGACAAATGGCTGGAAGCCATGAAATCTGAGATAGGATCCATGTATGAAAACGAAGTATGGACTTTGACTGACTTGCCCGTTGATCAGCGAGCCATAGAAAATAAATGGTTCTTTAAGAAGAAGACAGACGCGGATGGTAATCTGACCATCTATAAAGCTCGGCTTGTCGTTAAGGGTTATCGACAAGTTCAAGGGGTTGACTACGATGAGACTTTCTCACCCGTAGCGAAGCTGAAGTCCGTCCGAATCATGTTAGCAATTGCCGCATACTATGATTATGAGATATGGCAAATGGACGTCAAAACGGCATTCCTTAATGGTTTCCTTAAGGAAGAATTGTATATGATGCAGCCGGAAGGTTTTGTCGATCCTAAGAATGCTGACAAGGTGTGCAAGCTCCAACGCTCGATTTATGGGCTGGTGCAAGCATCTCGAAGTTGGAACATTCGCTTTGATGAGATGATCAAAGTGTTTGGGTTTATGCAGATTTATGAAGAAGTCTGCATTTACAAGAAAGTGAGTGGGAGCTCTGTAGCATTTCTCATATTGTATGTGGATGACATACTGTTGATGGAAAATGATATAGAATTCTTGGAAAGCATAAAGGCCTACTTGAACAAGTGTTTTTCAATGAAGGACCTTGGAGAAGCTGCTTATATATTAGGCATCAAGATCTATAGAGATAGATCGAGACGCCTCATTGTTTTTCACAGAGTACGTACCTTGACAAGATATTGAAGAAGTTCAAAATGGATCAGTCAAAAAAGGGGTTCTTGCCTGTATTGCAAGGTACGAGATTGAGCACGGCTCAATGTACGACCACGGCAGAAGATAGAGAAAAGATGAGTGTCGTCCCCTATGCCTCGGCCATAGGGTCTATCATGTATGCTATGCTGTGTACCAGACCTGATGTAAACCTTGCCGTAAGTTTGGTAGGAAGGTACCAAAGTAATCCCGGCATGGAACACTGGACAGCGGTCAAGAATATCCTGAAGTACCTGAAAAGGACTAAGGAAATGTTTCTCGTTTATGGAGGTGACGAAGAGCTCGTCGTAAAGGGTTACGTCGATGCTAGCTTCGACACAGATCTGGATGACTCTAAGTCACAAACCGGATACGTGTATATTTTGAATGGTGGGGCAGTAAGCTGGTGCAGTTGCAAGCAAAGCGTTGTGGCGGGATATACATGTGAAGCGGAGTACATGGCAGCCTCGGAGGCAGCACAAGAAGCAGTCTGGGTGAAGGAGTTCATTACCGACCTAGGAGTCATACCCAATGCGTCGGGCCCGATGACTCTCTTTTGTGACAACACTGGAGCTATTGCCCTTGCCAAGGAGCCCAGATTTCACAGGAAGACCAGGCATATCAAGCGTCGCTTCAACTCCATTCGTGAAAGTGTTCAAAATGGAGACATAGAGATTTGTAAAGTACATACGGACCTGAATGTAGCAGATCCGTTAACTAAACCTCTTCCTAGAGCAAAACATGATCAACACCAGAACTGCATGGGTGTTTGATTCATCACAATGTAACTAGAATATTGACTCTAGTGCAAGTGGGAGACTGTTGGACATATGCCCTAGACGCAATAATAAAATGGTTATTATTATATTTCTTTGTTCATGATAATTGTCTATTGTTCATGCTATAATTGTGTTATCCGGAAATCGTAATACATGTGTGAATACATAGACCACAACACGTCCCTAGTGAGCCTCTAGTTGACTAGCTCGTTGATCAAAGGATAGTCATGGTTTCCTGACTATGGACATTAGATGTCATTGATAACGGGATCACATCATTAGGAGAATGATGTGATGGACAAGACCCAATCCTAAGCTTAGCTCAAAGATCGTGTAGTTCGTTTGCTGTAGCTTTTCTGAATGTCAAGTATCATTTCCTTAGACCATGAGATTTTGCAACTCCCGGATACCGTAGGAGTGCCTTGGGTGTGCCAAACGTCACAACGTAACTGGGTGACTATAAAGGTACATTACAGGTATCTCCGAAAGTGTCTGTTGGGTTGGCACGAATCGAGACTGGGATTTGTCACTCCGTATGACAGAGAGGTATCTCTGGGCCCACTCGGTAATGCATCATCATAATGAGCTCAATTTGATCAAGTGGTTGATCACGGGATCATGCATTACGGTACGAGTAAAGTGACTTGCCGGTAATGAGACTGAACAAGGTATTGGGATACCGACGATCGAGTCTCGGGCAAGTAACGTACCGATTGACAAAGGGAATTGTATACGGATTGATTGAATCCTCGACATCGTGGTTCATCCGATGAGATCATCATGGAGCATGTGGGAGCCAACATGGGTATCCAGATCCCGCTGTTGATTATTGACCGCAGAGGCTTCTCGGTCATGTCTGCATGTCTCCCGAACCCGTAGGGTCTACACACTTAAGGTTCGGTGACGCTAGAGTTGTAGAGATATTAGCACACGGTAACCCGAAAGTTGTTCGGAGTCCCGGATGAGATCTCGGATCTCATGAGGAGTTCCGGAATGATCTGGAGGTAAAGATTTATATATAGGAAGTCCAGTTTCGGCCATCGGGAAGGTTTCGGGGTCACCGGTATTGTACCGGGACCACCAGAAGGGTCCCGGAGGTCCACCGGGTGGGGCCACCTATCCCGGAGGGCCCCATGGGCTGAAGTGGGAGGGGAACCAGCCCCTAGTGGGCTGGTGCGCCCCCCTTGGGCCTCCCCCCGCGCCTAGGGTTGGAAACCCTAGGGGTGGGGGCGCCACCCTTGCCTTGGGGGGCAAGGCACCCCCTTGGCCGCCGCCCCCCTAGGAGATTGGATCTCCTAGGGCCGGTGCCCCCCTAGGCACCCTATATATAGTGGGGGGAGGGAGGGAAGCCGCACCCAAGCCCCTGTCCTCTCCCTCTCCCTCCCGTGACACTCCTCCGTCTCCCAGCGCTTGGCGAAGCCCTGCCGAGATCACCGTTGCTTCCACCACCACGCCGTCGTGCTGCTGGATCTTCATCAACCTCTTCTTCCCCCTTGCTGGATCAAGAAGGAGGAGACGTCTCCCAACCGTACGTGTGTTGAACGCGGAGGTGCCGTCCGTTCGGCACTAGGTCATCGGTGATTTGAATCACGTCGAGTACGACTCCATCAACCCCGTTCTCTTGAATGCTTCCGCTCGTCATCTACAAGGGTATGTAGATGCACTCCTCTCTCCCTCGTTGCTAGATGACTCCATAGATTGATCTTGGTGATGCGTAGAAAATTTTAAAATTCTGCTACGTTCCCCAACATTTAGAACATAACGAATGATGTGTAATAATAAAAAAGATAGCATTCAGTCAATCTATTGCGGTATAACAATGTGAAGTTTTTGTGAGAACTGAACCAATATAACATTGTGAAGTTTTTGTGAGAACTGAACCAATATAACAATGGTTTGCTCTCTTGATGGTTGATCTGTACATCTTCTATCCCAGTTTTCTTAATTTATATTACATGCAAAATTTCCGTCCATGAACGGGAATCAAAATATTCATAGATAACTTGTTTGACCATTTCCTTGCCGGCATCATTGTATAGTATCCGACAAGTAATGTTCTCTGTGAACTCATATGGACAACTGACTATAAGGCCAGACGCAAATAGAGGAATAATCAAACTTCACAATAAAATTGAGTTTTGTAAAATTGGTAAGTTCACTTGCAGAGGAATAAAAGGAAATTACCAAAATTTATATATGTAACCAGGGATGGTATTATAACCAAGGGTGTGTCTAGGGCACATCTAGATGTGCTCTAATTATTGCACATCTAAGTGAGTGAATTAAGTATAGAGAGAAAGAAAAAAATAAAAAGAAAATATCTACACGAATCTCAACATAAGATCAATGACATAGGACTTAGATGTGCAATACTTATAGCACATCTAGATGTGCTTTAGCAAAACTGTATAATCAAACGAAATCAGAGGTCAAGATCACAAGGTAGATATGCCATAAGTTATCGTATAAAAACACGACTAATAACTGAAGAGATTAAAAACATGCCCAACTGTAATATTACATTGTTTGTTTGGTTAGGGAGAGTTCAGACAATATATATATACGGGTGTGTCTAGGGCACATCTAGATGTGCTTTAGTTATTGCACATCTAAGTGAGTGAATCAAGCATAAAGAGAAAGAGAAAAAGGAAAAGAAAATATCCACACGAATCTCAACGTAAGAACAATGACATAGGACTTAGATGTGCAATACTTATGGCACATCTAGATGTGCTTTAGCAAAACTGTATATATACTGGCAAAAGTATGGGATTACAAATATATTACATAATGATAGTCTTTCAAGGATAAAAAAAAATTCCAACCTAACTAAGAGTAGAACCAGACTCTCAGAATGATGAGTCCCTTCTAGATCGCAAATAATTTATGTTTTCTGCAACACAGATAGAATATAGCTAAGATTATTCAGTGAGTGTTGAGCGTCTGATTTTCATGAGAAATGTGACAAATATATTCATGGGAGCAAGTAAAGTACACAACTGCATCATGCATGTTAGCTTGCCATTAGGGCATTGCCACTTGAAGATCCCTGTAACTATATCAAGGAAAAAATACATCAGATATGGAAATCAAGCAGACAAGAAAAATAACTGAAAATTATAAACATGAAAGCATTTATAAATCACTCGCCGCTGCCTCCTTGTAGCAGTTGAGATCAAGTCGTTTGCCCGGGAGTGTGTGGTCTGGCCAACCTCCGTCCTTCAGAAAAGGTGCATTACCTCCCGCGACGTCTTCCTGCTTCCCGTTTCCCGGTTCAGCAGTGATGGTCAGGCGATGACGTCGAGAAAAGGGCTCGGCGGCAACACTCAACATAGGTGCGCAGAGGCGACATGGATCTGGGCCCTTGAGTATGTGGCGTAGACTTGAGGCGAGTACTTGCCAACGCCATGATCTTCCCTAGTCATGGTGCTCCGGCCTCTTCCCCTAGAGAGGGTGGAGGTCTCCCGGCGCAGTGCGAACGTGGTCCCAGCTATGGCGCACGTAGGGTCTTGCGTATCCTAGCGCGCACAAAATCATGGGATGAATGGGAAGAAATCTGCAAAGGAAGGGAGATATATATATATATATATATTATATATATATATATATATAGAGAGAGAGAGAGAGAGAGAGAGAGAGAAATGAATAAGCAGAAAAGGAAGAAAATAAACCAATATAAGGAAGAGAAGAATATGTTTGTGATTGACGTGAATTGATTGCATTATGCGTTGGCAAATAAGAGATTGATTATCATATGAGAATTGATTGTGTTACCATATGAGGATTTATTATATTAATTGCGTTTGTATTACCAATTAAGAGATTGGTTTCCATACATGATTTCTCTGATTCCAATGATAGATTGGGAAACCGGTAAATATGGAAACCAGGAGGGATAAAACCGGTGGAGGGAGGGAGGAAAATCGGTGGAGGGGTGGGGAGTCGTACGAGGAGAGGCATGATGACAGGCGGGACGACGTAAAAGGGGAAACGGAATCTTACAGTTCTTCTCCACTACTATTAAACAATCAAACAAGAACTTTCTTACATGCACCCCGTAAAATATACACGGATTCATTATGACCGCATGACTAAGCCCAGTAAACTCAATCTAACGGCTAGCCTTAACCTAATCCATTCTCTGTGTGCACTTAACAATTTACATTGACTGACCGTGCTTCACCATATGGAACTCCACGTCCGATCAATTAGGAAACTATAATCATGATCGTGTTTTCTTAGGAAACTAATCACAATCACATCTTCTTAGGAAACTAATCACGATCATGTTTTATTAGGAAACTAATCATGATCACATTTTATTAGGAAACTGATCACGATCGCATTTTATTAGGAAACTAATCGGGTATATTCGCACACATTGACACGTCCATCACCTCAACCTCCTGGATCACGATCCTATCTCTCCCAAGAAAAACCACCACAACCGGACTCCACTTGGCGGCGACAAGGAGCCAAGGACCAACAACTCCTTCTCAGGGGACGCCGCCGGAGTGCCGGTAATTCGTGAACCATCGAGGGTGCCGCACCGGTCGCCCCTTCTCAGGGGATGCCGTTGGAGTGCCGGTAATTTATGTTGCTTGTAAGACAACTGCCCAGCCAGCATTTATGGTTTCTTGCGAACTTACACGACGTGCCTGTGCTGACTTGTATTTTTCAAAATAAGGTTTCTATGCATTACTAACCAGAGTGTGCTATCTTTATATCTTTGGTGTTTCATAGCAGATGTCGTTTACATGTGTCATCAACACATTATTTGTTTTTTCTTAATTTGTAACACTTGTACTGCTGGAGTTGGTTTATTTTAAGTTGTTACATTTGGAACTCCTTTCACTTCATAAAGGGGCTGGATGGTCTAAATTGCAAGATGTGATTTTTTTTTCTCACATGAACCATCTATAAATAAATATTTTTTTTTACTATTCTTCTACATATAAATACTTTGAGGTCCTTTCGCTGTTCATTCGATTAATGGTTAGGAACTAATGACCATCAAATTATTTTTATTGTTTGATAGTATTACACATAAGTGGGTGTAAAGAAAAACTATCAAAAATGGTCATGACTTGCATTTTTTTTCTTATTTTCTACAACTGGTGCTTCTCCATATGTCCCCATTGTGTTCCGGGATGTTATTTTGTACTATTGTTTTCCTATGTCTACCCTTGTATTTATTCAGCGCATTGTTCTTTTCGCGTTTTGGCATGAAAGCTTGCTGGCTTGGAGGAGGATGAACACAGATGAAAGAGGGGAAACATTGTAGAATTGTGTATGTTGCTTGCCAAGTTTAGCTTTGGATTTTTAGCGCTTTGACACTTCGTGCAGAATGAACTAAACATTTACATGTCAAGAGCATCTTGATGCATATAAAGAGTAAACGGAGGCATGAAATAACGAGTTGTATGGGTTGATTTATACTCTCCAGTTTTATGTATGTTTGTGACTGTGTGTACCAGACATGAACATTCATCGTTTCATGCGTTGTCAAGCTTTCCTATACGCCACGAGACGCAAAGCAACCTTTTATCTATCATATGTTGGCATCTACTTGAAATGCAATCAATAATTATACGCGCGTTGCATGTGCACACTTACTAGTTTAAGTAGTATATAGAGATACATCCATTTTTGTCTATTTCCACGACAAGTAATTTTGGGCAGAGGGAGTATACAATTTTTAAAGGGGAAGAAAAAAAAACTAGTATCAAAGCAGGTACTTAGATGGATCGACCTGAGATCCTGGCCTTACAAACCACTCTCTCGTCCCAAAATAAGTGACGTGAATTTAGTTCAGATAGCAGTAATTAATTCACCCCTTATAAACTGAAGCTGTGGTGATACATGAACAATGTCAAGTGAACAAGACCGAATCCAGTTGGATTGCAATGAGCAAACTTTTACATCACTAGCCAAAAATTAGTCATAATGATACGTTTGAGTATCATCTACATCTACATACTGCATGCATCTTTCAAATGCAAAGGCCGGAGGTATATCCTTCGAAAATTTATTTGTGCAGTTTGCATTGAAAGGACAAACTCTATATGGCATACCTCACACCTCTAAAGTGGGGTTCACTCCGTCTTATGAGTCTGTATCTTTCTCCTCAACACCACCGGCGCCCATATTATCTCAAAAACTAAAATATGCAAACTATTCAGGGAACTATTTAAAGAACCAATATCAACACAATGTCAAACCGTACCAAATCCGACCAATAGGTACCAATAGTAAGAAAGCGTTTGAGCCGCAACAAATATGACAAAAGAAACACCAAACCCCAATGAGAGACATGAGGATTTACATGAAAAACCTTGCGGGGAAAAACCACTAGCGCAGTGAGCAATCTCTCACTATAGAGATGAAGCATATATAAGATGGAAGCCAACAAGCAGGAAGGCTCAAAATCCTCAACTTTAGCACTCGGATTTGGGTGGATTGTAGATCAAGTGGCCTCATTTCTCTCCCTACTCTAGAACTCTCTCAATACCACATACAGTTAACACTCGTCACTATTCTCGGGTTGGGGAGGAGTAATATATAGATTAATTTCATAGAGAGCCCCTTCAACTCGCTGACAATCTCACACATCTAAGTTTCAGGCTAACTTTCATGTGCAGTAACCTAGTCACTATGTTTCTAGATTTGTGTGATAAGAGCTTCATATATCACAATTCTCTACCTCAGACGATAATCGAACCATCCATCAAAGGCATCAACTTGATGCCAAAAGTACAATATCCAAGTGATTCATCTCCAAGTGAAAATATCAAGTAACAAAAACCCACCACCACTAGTGTTCCACAACATGCATGTCTGTTGATTCATCTTTTTATTTCAATCTCTAGGTACAAGGTCTCCTTTCTCACGTGTAGCCTAATGAAGAAGTTGCACGCATCAATATGTGTGGTTCTTTCATAAGAAAAATCATCTGAATCCCACTTTGACTATCACAAAACACAACACAATCTACTTACTGAATGCCCAAATGATCAAGAAAACCATGCATCAAAATTTCTTCATTCATCGTCTCTATTAATGACACAAATTGAGCTTCTCTAGATGAGAAGCACATATAGTCTGCAACGTTGCCCTCCAACTAATACAAGACCCACAAAGTTGAAACGTGTAGCTAGTGCGGGAATGCCTCTCATCAAGATCTCCAGCATGACCAGAATTTGAATAAGCAAGAACACCATCATTCTCGTTGATGTCCCATCCCACCCACCCCGTGCACGCCTGGTATGAGTCCTACGACGACGAAGAGGATGCCATCGCCCCCCTTGCCTCGTCCTCCCTGTCCTCGTCCATGTCGCCGTCCCAGTACCTGTCCAAAGCCCGGGAACCCAATCAGCTTGTGCTTTAGCTCTCTGCCCGCAAAGCGGAGGACCGCCACGTCCAAGAGGAGGGGTGCTACCGGCGCTTCGCTCTGCTTCCCCCCCCCGAGATGGGATGGACGAGCAACAACAGCAGCTCTAGCTTGTCACACCTCGCTTCCTTGAGGAGGTCGAGTGCCAGGCCGGAGATCTTGTGTCGTTGGGCCGTTGGCGAGCCGTTCGACTCCTACGGCGGGGTCAACGATGCACTCCTTCGACCAGTACAAGGACTAGACAGCCATAGAACACCATTAGTAGCTAATTATCTCGAGTAGCTACATTCTGTCTTTATTAGCCATGCAAATGTCGTTACTTGACTTGTTTAGTCGCAAATTATATATCAATGCTGCGAATTTCGCCGCGTATTTTTAGAACTTGGTGTTTCAAAGTACTTTTAGTGTTTGATTTACTTTTATTTGTTTTAGTGGTCAAAACTGACACCATACATTTCAAGTAAATGTAAAAGAATAGCAAAATAAAGATTATGAAGTTTGAAGTTTGACGACAGTGTGTTTGCGCACAGTCCCAACAACCTCTACAAAATTATAAAGTGCGTCCAGCATGTTTGTGCCAGTTTTGTAGGCAATAGGCCTACCTGCAAACCGGGTTGCTAAATCTCAGTCCATTGGGACTTAATGAAGTTGTAGATGCTAAATTTGTGAGATCTTATATGAAGATCCGTGTAAAATTTTCTTTTGAATTTTCTTTCTTTCTTTTATATGTTGTGTCACTTTTTTTGCGGATATATGTTGTGTCATTTGACCGAGACTTGCTTAAGTCCTCGCGGCTCGGGGCATCGGAGACATACAGCACACAGAGTGCAGTAATTTAGCAGGTAATGGTCTGGTGTTCATCATCACTGATTCAGCAGCACAGTGTTCGTTCCTCCTCTCGGTAAATCAGCCTCTGGCGGCTCGGAATAATAGTGGCACGGTACAGCGAACACGCAACAAAAAACATCAGTAAGAAATCATCTAGTAGAAAAAACTGTGAACGGTAAATAAACACGTACGTGCACGTTATCTAGTTACAGGAGAGGCACCCGATCGATGGAGCACATCAGCAAATACCCATGCGCGCGCGCAGTGCGGCACGATCGACCGCGCCCGGCGCGTACTTTCCGATCACTTCGACGCCCTCTTCTTCCACAGGTCGGCGAGCAGCCGCACGGCGCCGCCGGCCGGCTTCTTCTTCACACCGGAGCCCCCGTCTCCCGCGTCCCACTGCCTGTCCTCGTCCGTCTCCTCCGCGCCAACGTGGTGACCCGCGCCGCCGAGCACCGCCGCGGCCTCCTCGGCCGCCTTGCGCCACTGCTCGCTCTGGACGCGGATGCGGCGCGCCTCGGCCTCCAGTGCCCCCCGCGCGCGCTCCGACTCCCTCATCCGCTCGGCCAGCCGGGCCTCACGCGCCGCGCTGTCCATCAGCGCGCGCTCGGCTTCCCTCGCCTTCGCGGCCGTCGTCTTCCTGTCGGCCTCGGCGGCGCCGGAGGCCGTCTTCGTGAGCTCGGCGTTCTCGGCTCTGAGAGCGGCGAACTCGGCGTCCTTTGCGACCAGCTCTGCCGTCAGCGTGCCGATGTTCGCGTCCTTCGCCGTCAGCTCAGCTTTCAGCTCGTCGACCTCCATGTCCTTCAGCATCAGCTTCGCCCTCACCTCGTACACCTCCCTGTCTTTCGCCACAAGCTTGCTCCACAGCTGGTCCGCCTCCGGGTTCCCCTCGTTTCCAGCACCGTCGACTCCAACGACGGCAATGCTGTTGCTCACCTCATCGCCATTATCAGTCGTCTTCTCGGCCACCTCCTCAACCCGGGACTCATTGTCCTCGCGGTCGACCATGCATCTTCTCTCCTCGCCGTCACCATTTGCAACGTCGTCTGCGACAACTTCTGCCTCCTGCTCCCGCTGCTTCTGTTCTGGCGGCCGCACATTGGTATCCTGTTCGACCGGCGCCGGAGCGGCGGCTTCCCTCTTCTTCGCGTTCTCGGCGAACCGCTTCTTGGCATCGGCGAAGGCGCCGCGCGCGTCCTTCCTGGCCTTCTCGGCGGCCGCGAGCTGCTCCCGCATCGCCGCAAGCTGGTCGTGCGCCTTCCCCAGCTTGGCCTCCAGCTCCGCCGCCCGCGGCCCTGCACCACCGCCACCACCAGCGGCTGCACCTGCGGGTTTCTTCTGCAAACCCACCACCATGCAAAGTTACATCAAGTCAGATGTCACGTACAGGGTGTAAATGCAGTGATCAGTTGGCGCGCGAGGGAACGTGCTTGCCTCGTGCAATGGGCTGCGGGGCGCCGCCCCTCGGCCGACGCCGACACCACGGTGACGCACGCCGCCACTGGCCTCCGAGCCCACAGCCACCGTCGCCGTCCTCGGGCGCGTGGGCAGGCGAGCGGCTGGCCGGTGCGGCAGCTCAGACATGGCCCTGAAGTGAAGTTCGATCAGGGCACAAACTTGAAGCAGTAAAACATGACATTACTACGAGACAATTTCAGATCAGGTTTAGATACCTGGGTCGTGACATGCGGCTGCTGCTGTCGGAGTCCTCGAACTTGCTCGCCTTCTTGGCGGCCCCGGCGCGCCCGAGCATCGGAACCAACCGGAGTTTCTCTCTGTCGAAACAAGCTAGCTAGAACGATGGTTTCTGAAACTTCAAACTCGGAATTATAATCGCTCAAGGACCGGGCGTTGGGGACGTACGTTTTGGTTGGATTGCAAGTCTCATTTGGGTACTAATTGATGCTGGTAACGTGGACATTCTCGGGATTATTGCTGTGACTCAGAATTTGGAACTGCATGCTTAATCTTGTTTCAGGGTTAAGGTTCTTGACTTGTACTAGCCCAGTGGGTGCCTTCCTTTTCCAATTTCTTCTTGCGTCTCGTTTTGAATCCAGTTAGATTGTCATCGTCACCAAGATGCTATTAAGTTTTTGATGGTCTTCTCCGCAGAAAAATGTAAAATTTACGAGAAGCTAGAATTCAGGAACCGAGTTCTTTATCTTGACCGGCCGAATGATGGGAGTTGTAACCTGCGTCGGCACGTACGAAGGTGCACTCACTGCACGGGGACGTGAGTAGCTTCTAAGTTTGCACTTGGCTTCTTGCTTCAGCGCGCAGCTATATGGAAACCTCTCGCTGTGCATATAGCGGCGGGTATGTGCGGGAAATGAAGATTAGGACTCACGTCGTTTTTTCTTTACTACTCCCTCCATTTCTAAATATTTGTTTTTCTAAATATTTCAACAAGTGACTACATATGAAACAATATGAGTGAATCTACACTCTTAAATATGTCTATATACATCCATATGTGGTAGTCTATTTAAAATCTCTAAAAAGACAAATATTTAGAAAATGAGGGAGTAGTAACTAATAATTGTTCGTGCGTTGCAAACGGAGCATAAATAGTTTAGTATTTTTTTTATAAACACACATTATATTAAATATATATATATATATAGTACAATCGGGACAAACACACATGAAGACTGCTAGACGAATTAGACGACAGACATATGTCTTGAAAATTATGTGTGGCCATCGACGGTCACTTGGTTGTGTCCCTCGGGTCCACCAGGACTGGATGGAGATGCATGTGTGGGCACTTCGTACCATGGAGGTTTGAACCCAAACTCCGTGACAGATGTCGGGCTAGGACTAATTGAAGATGCCTTTCCTCCTTCTACCGTGGTTGGTGCGCTGTGATGTGGGCGGTTGGCTGTCTCGGGCCTTGGATGCCGAGGTGGCGGCCCCAAACGATGGTCTGCATGGTTGGCCCTCCGGCAGGCGGTATAGCGGCGATGGTGGCTATGCCTTTTGGTCGTGTGGGTGGCAAGGGGCGTAGCGGAGGGTGGCTCGAGCTCGTTCTCTATCGTCACCATGACGATGCCCAGATCCGAATATGTAAACATGGGTTCGTAGCGACTGTTCTGGGTGCCTCATGATGGCACGAATGAGCTGATGAGGGAAAGCTCCGTCTTGAGTTCGGCAGCGGCGATGCTTCTCGCTGTTTTCCCTCTTGAGGGCGTTGTCGTGGAGCTTAGGTGTCATAGGGCATGTTGTAACGTTGTATTCAGCTCATCCTGTATTTTCTTTTGGCAATGTAGGCATGTGCATTTGTATTGTCTGGTTATCCCGGATCATATCTTGTGAGCATTCATAAAACTAGAAGCACAATGGTGTCATCAATTAATTTTATTGCCCCCTTTTAAACACTATGAATATGAGTTTTAGCAATCAGTTCGGTGTAACCCTGGATGCATATTCATATTTTGCCGCTCCCCAAGGGATCTACGGGGCCAAAGTGATGCCAAAATCCTACAAACCCCCATGGACTTGTATTGCCTATCACTTTCTTTTTCGACTTAGTCCTTTGATTTTTTTCCTCTGTTCAAGTTGCAGTTCCATGGATCTGGAAGTATGTCTATTGATGGCTGCAATCAATGAAAGGTGTCATTATGAGCTAAAAGGAATTGATCGTTGATCATCTAACTTTGAAAACAATAGTTTACTGACCTTGCCTGCCCTACTGAACCAAGCTATTTATCTTTGAAAAATTGCAATCTCATATACTCGGTTTGAAAGATACTACTAATATGGAATTTTGCAATAATTTTGATGCAGGAATGTCATCCAAAGTTTAGTGATTCTATGTACAGAAGGAATGACATTGTCTGTAGGCTAAATCCACTAACTGGTGCATAATGTGGGATTGAATTTACTTATTGGATGACTACAAAAGATTCAAAGGGATACAAGGTATATAAAACTATGTTGTGTTATTTCCTAATAATTACATGTGATTTCACTTTCATCTCTTTAAATGATAAATTCCATCACCCTTGATAGTCCAGGATTTAAAATGAATTGGGATGTTAGAGCAGGGTGATGAATCTATGTATGCTTGGTAGTGTTAATGTCCCTCGTTATAATTACTATATTGTAATTGTGATTTTCTGATGTCTGGAAAAATTGTTTTTTTATTTTTACCCAGTTTGTCTTGGAATATATTCCTTCCAAACTCTGGTGCAATCAACGTCTAGCATGCCGTACTAAAATAGTTATCTAGTTGTAGTCTTAACTATCAATTTAACTATTACAGACCAATATATAGGTTTGTCTATGCTATTTTATGTCTCTTGTCTCTTGTCTCTTGTCTCCATATATTTATGAAAATTACTACTAGTTTATCAGAAAAATATATGGGCACGATAACTTGTGCCATCAACGATCTAGTTATACTTAGCAACCACCATGCTAAATATTTGAATTGGAATTACGTGGTAAATTAAATTGTTCACACAAAACCTTGTGATTGACAAATATCTTTTTGACGCATGTTTCAATTCATTTAGTACACTTAGCAGAATTAACCGCATAGATACCATGCAGAATATTTAGGTTTGTCGTTACTCGTTATACAACTTTATCATCTTTTACTACAAACACATTTGCATATTGAGTTTAGACTATGTCTTGTTAAAACATTGGAATTATACATACATGTTTGTTTATCCAAAGTGTGGTGTGAAATAGAAAGGACAAAATAGCATGACTCTACATGACTGCCACTAAGATGGATAATACATGTGTTTTAGTGTTTTTCATCTATTTATATCCTTGGATATATGTGTTTGTGATACGTCTCCGTCGTATCTACTTTTCCAAACACTTTTGTCCTTGTTTTGGACTCTAACTTGTATGATTTGAATGGAACTAACCCGGACTGACGCTATTTTCAGCAGAATTGCCATGGTGTTGTTTTATGTGCAGAAAACAACTATTCTCGGAATGACCTGAAACTCCACGGAACATCTTAGAAAAAATAATAAAAAAATCCTCGCCAAAGATGAAGACCAGGGGGCCCACACCCTGTTCACGAGGGTGGGGGGGCGCCCCCCTAGGGCGCGCCCCCTACCTTGTGGGCCCCCTGGATGCCCTCCGACGCCAACTCCAACTCTATATGTTTGCTTTCGGAGAGAAAAAATAAGAGAGAATAAATCATCGTGTTTTACGATACGGAGCCGCCGCCAAGCCGTAAAACCTCTCGGGAGGGCTGATCTGGAGTCCGTTCGGGGCTCCAGAGAGGGGGATTCGTCGCAATCGTCATCATCAACCATCCTTCATCACCAATTTCATGATGCTCACCGCCGTGCGTGAGTAATTCCATCGTAGGCTTGCTGGACGGTGATGGGTTGGATGAGATTTATCATGTAATCGAGTTAGTTTTGTTAGGGTTTGATCCCTAGTATCCATTATGTTCTGAGATTGATGTTGCTATGACTTTGCTATGCTTAATGCTTGTCACTAGGGCCCGAGTGCCATGATTTCAGATCTGAACCTATTATGTTTCCATGAATATATGTGAGTTCTTGATCCTATCTTGCAAGTCTATAGTCACCTACTATGTGTTATGATCCGGCAACCCCGAAGTGACAATAATCGGGACCACTTCTGGTGATGACTATAGTTTGAGGAGTTCATGTATTCACTATGTGCTAATGGTTTGTTCCGGTTCTCTATTAAAAGGAGGCCTTAATATCCCTTAGTTTCCAATAGGAACCCGCTGCCACGGGAGGGTAGGACAAAAGATGTCATGCAAGTTCTTTTCCATAAGCACACGTATGAGTATATTCGAAATACATGCCTACATTACATAGATGAATTGGAGCTAGTTCTGTGTCACCCTATGTTATGACTGTTACATGATGAACCGCATCCGGCATAATTATCCATCACTGATCCGGTGCCTACGAGTTTTCCATATACTGGTTTACGCTTATTTACTTTCCCGCTGGTACTGTTACAATCACTACAAAATACCAAAAACATTACTTTTGCTGTCTTTACTTTTGTTGCCGCTACCATCACTATCATATTACTTTGCTACTAAACACTTTGCTGCAGATACTAAGTTTCCTGGTGTGGTTGAATTGACAACTCAGCTGCTAATACTTGAGAATATTCTTTGGCTCCCCTTGTGTCGAATCAATAAATTTGGGTTGAATACTCTACCCTCGAAAGCTGTTGCAATCCCCTATACTTGTGGGTTATCAAGACTAATTTCTGGCGCCGCTGCCGGGGAGCATAGCTCTATTCTTTGAGTCACTCAGGATTTATATCTGTTGGACACTATGAAGAACTTGAAAGACGCTAAGACAACAATTTATCCCTCAACTACGAGGGGAGGTAAGGAACTGCCATCTAGCTCTGCACTTGATTCACCTTCTGTTATGAGTAAGTTTGCGACACCTACACCTGGTTCTGCTATTTGTTCTGATATGTTGCATGTTATTGATGATGCCACTTCTGTTATGCATGATACTTATGATGAAACTGCTTCTATGCCTGATACTACTATGCCCCTTGGTGAATCTCTTGATGAACACATTGCTAGGGCTAGAGAAAAAGAAATTATTGAATCTGAATATGATGATGATAGTGATGATGAAAATATGCCTGTTATTCCTGAGGGTTATCTTTTTGATATGGAATCTTCTGCCGCTATTTTAGCTTGCAAAGATAGATATGAGCTTAAGAGGTTATTACTTAAATGGAACAAAGAATCACTTAGAGATAAAATGAAACCCAGCCCTGCTTTTGCTACTTCACCTATCTGTGTTCCTGATAAGGATTATGAATTCTCTATTGATCCTGATATAATTACTTTGGTTGAATCTGATCTGTTTTATGGCTATGAATCTGAAACTGTTGTGGCACATCTTATTAAGTTAAATGATATAGCTGCCCTGTTTACTAATGATGAGAGATCGCGTTACTTTTATATACTCAAAATATTTCCGTTCTCATTAAAGGGTGATGCTAAGATATGGTTTAATTCTCTTGATCCTGGTTGTGTGTGTAATCCCCAGGATATGATTTATTACTTCTCTGCTAAATATTTCCCTGCTCATAAGAAACAAGCTGCTTTGAGGAAAATATACAACTTTGTGCAAATTAAAGAAGAGAGTCTCCCACAAGCTTGCGGGAGGCTCCTCAAGTTACTTAATGCTTTGCCTGATCATCCTCTTAAGAAACCTGAAATACTTGATATCTTTTATAATGGACTAACCGATGCTTCCAGAGATTACCTGGATAGTTGTGTTGGTTCTCTTTTCAGGGAAAGAACACCAGATGAAGCTGAAATTCTATTGAATAATATGTTGACAAATGAAAATAATTAGGCACCTCCTGAGCTAACTCCTGCTCCAATTACTGAGCCTATTCTTAAACCAACTCTGAAGAAGAGAGGTGTTTATTCCTCAGTCCCGAAGATATGCAAGAGGCAAAGAAATCTATGAGAGAGAAAGGTATTAAAGCTGAAGATGTTAAGAATTTACCTCCTATTGAAGAAATACATGGTCTTAATATACCGCCTGTTGAAGAAAAATATGATCTCAATTCTTTATTTATTGAAGAACCTCCTGACCCCGATATCCCGACACAGGTAGTAAAGGTAAATTCTCTCTATAGATATGATAAAGCTGAAGTTCCTCCTACTAAAATTGCTAGTCAGTGCTTGGATGAGTTTGATAACTTTATGTTTAAGCAAGACGACTTCAATGCTTATTTTGGTAGACAATTAAAAGAAAATTCTTATATGATTAGACGCTTGGGTGATTATATGGCTAATATTAAAGGTGAACTTAAACTTGTTAGCAAACATGCTTCTATGGTTACCACTCAAGTAGAACAAGTACTTAAGGCTCAAAAAGAAGTGCTTGATGAAATGAATAGTAAGAAAAATGATTATGCTGTTAGAGTGGCTACTAGAACTGGTAGAATGACTCAGAAACCTTTGTATCCTGAAGGCCACACTAAGAGAATCGAGCAAGATTCTCAAAGAAATAATATTGATGTTCCTAGTTCTTCTAAAAAGAAGAAGAAGAAAAATGGTAGAACTGTGCAAACTTCTAGTGAACCTATTGCTGAACCACCTGATAATCCAAATGATATTTCTATGTCTGATGCTGAAACACAATCTGGTAATGAACATGAACCTAATGAAAATATTAATGATGATGTTCATGATGATGCTCAACCTAGTAATGATAATGATGTAGAAATTGAACCTGCTGTTGATCTTGATAACACACAATCAAAGAATCAACGTTATGATAAAAGAGACTTTGTTGCTTGGAAACATGGTAAAGAAAGGGAACCTTGGGTTCAGAAACCCATGCCTTTTCCTCCGAAACCATCCAAGAAAAAGGATGATGAGGATTTTGAGTGCTTTGCTGAAATGATTAGGCCTATCTTTTTGCGTATGCGATTAACTGATGTGCTCAAAACAAATCCTTATACTAAATATATGAAGGATATCATTACTAATAAAAGAAAGATACCGGAAGCTGAGATTTCCACCATGCTTGCTAATTATACTTTTAAGGGTGGAATACCAAAGAAACTTGGAGACCCCGGAGTACCTACTATACCTTGCTCCATTAAAAGAAATTATATTAAAACTGCTTTATGTGACCTTGGAGCCGATGTTAGTGTTATGCCTCTCTCTTTATATCGTAGACTTGACTTGAATAAGCTGACACCCACCGAAATATCTTTGCAAATGGCTGATAAATCAACTGCTATACCTATTGGTATTTGTGAGGATGTGCCTGTTGTAGTTGCAAATGTTACTATTTTAACGGACTTTGTTATACTTGATATTCCCGAGGATGATAGTATGTCTATTATTCTTGGAAGACCTTTTCTTAATACTGCAGGGGCTGTTATTGATTGCAACAAAGGCAATGTCACTTTTCATGTTAATGGTAATGAGCATACGGTACACTTTCCGAGGAAACAACCTCAAGTTCATAGTATAAACTCCATTGGAAAAATTCTATCGATTATAATTGGAGGTTTTGAATTTCCTCTTCCTACTGTCAAAAAGAAATATTATATACTTATTATAGGGGATGTGCATATCCCCGTTGAGGTAACTTAGTGTTATTCGAAATTTCTCCGGTTTCATGATTATCGGAATGAGTTTGTTAACAAGACTTGATCAACCTTGTTAGTGGATTCTTTTTGATGAGCATGAGATGGATGAAACTAGAAGCACAAACTTCGGTACCCTCTCTATACTTTCTGTTAATTAGTAGAAATAAAGTAAAAATAGTATTTTTTATGTCTGTTTCCTGGCTTATCCGTGTAATATAAAAATATCCCGAAAATAAAAGTCCTCAGAATGACATGCCAATTTAATATGATTTTTTCGGGAATATTTGAGGATTTACTGTGCAAAAATTACCGCGGGAGGAGCTGCCACCTAGCCACGAGGGTGGTGGGCGCCCCCCTGCCTCGTGGGCCCACGGTGGCCCTCCTCCACTTATCCCAACACCCATCTTCTTCCTCTATCTCACACAAACCCGAAAAACCAACTCAAGCACGAGTTCCAGCCACTTTTGCTGTGATTTTCGATCTACTTGCTCAAAGCACCTCTCGCAAAACTGCTTGGGGAGATTGTTCCTTGGTATGTGACTCCTCCATTGGTCCAATTAGTTTTTGTTCTAATGCTTTATTCTTTGCAAATTTGTGCTGCACAGGTGACCATGTTCTTGATCTTGCATGTCAAATTTATATGGTTCCAAGTAGTTCTAATGCTTGATATAGGCTCTAGACACTTGTAGGAGTAGTTGCTATCAATATTATTGAAGTTGGTTTACTTTTGCTTGAAGTTACTAAAAATTTCAGAATTTTTCAGAGAAAAACAATATGCTTGGGAAGATGTTCCAAGGTGGTTCCTCTAAGAAGCAAGGACCTAGGATTGCTATGCGCGATGCTGACGAGGATCCACTAAGAGACGCTCCAGTATGGCCTTGCGAATGGCCGTCGGAAAATTTTATGGACCGTGCGGGAATTAAAGAAGAATTCAAAGCATATTTGCGCAATGCCGGTCTTGAGGATTTTGAGGCTAACAAATGCCCCCAGTATCATGATCTCACAAGTTCCTTTGTGAGGAGGTTTGAGTATTCATCTCCGCGTAATTCCCCTTCAGTCATGTTTGATCTCTATGACAAATCTTATACCATGGACTTAGAGGATTTCACTTCTGCTTGCAAACTTCCATCATGGGGTAGTGTTAGGGATCCCCCTAAATCTGAATTTAGAAACTTTCTTGCTAGTATAGCTATGGGGGAATCTAGAGATATAACGCAGGCTACCATAGGGAACATTCACTTTCCCGCTATACATTATTTTGCTCTTTTCATCGGTAGATGCATAAATGCTAAGGATGAAGCATGTCACATGTGTGTCCCTGATCTTAGCATTCTTAGGAGTGCTGTGTTAGGAGACCAATCTTATCATATGGGAGCCATAGTAGCTCGTAGGTTGCATCATAATAGACATAATGGAGATTTCTTTGGAGGAATTTATGCAACTCGCTTAGCTCATTTTCTTGAGATAGACATTCGTGAGGGTGATACAGAGTTGCCTCCTGCATATTTTGATTATGACTATGGCTTCGCACCAGTTTGTCGAGAGGCCTGAATCACCTCTCTTATATTGTTTAATTTTTGATAAACGACGTGTTTTCCGTATTACTTCCCTGCTCCTGCGTTCTTTGATTCACAGACAAAAATAAGATATGTTATTACCAGAGAGGAGGCAGAAGAGTATGAGAGGAGAGCGGAGGCAGCTCGACTCCACGCTGCAGCTCAGCGGGCGATAACCGCTGCACATCAGTATGATCCCAACTATTCCTCGTCGCAGTACGACCCCAGCTACACCTATGGGTATCCGCCAGGCTATCCCTGGCAATAGACCAACTTAGGCCAAAAGCCTAAACTTGGGGGAGTACGTATTTCTCACCGACATTACATTTATGTTCACACACACTCATTACTAGATGTCGGTGCTCAACCTCTTTCACTGTAATATCCATGCTAGTTTATTTTCTTTTTCCTGCTTTCTTCTTGCGTGTTTGTTAAACCTTAAGAAAAACCAAAAAAATAGTAGTAGTTTATTTTTCTGCTGTAGTAGTAATAATTAAAAATAAAACCCAAAAATATTTCCCGTTCTTCTTTTGCTTGTTGGGAGCTTTCCCGTGTAAATAGTTTTATTTCTTTTCTTTTCTTTAGGGGTCAGTAGGAGAAGACCATAATTAAATTGTTGAAGTGGCTCTTATAAGCATTATTGTTGATTTAACCAAGAGCCCATATTGCTTTGTCTTTTCCTGTTTATTGAATGCTCGCAGATTCCAGCTTAGTCCAATGCACGTACACTCTTATTATTATTCACACTGTTCGGTCATGCAAGTGAAAGGCAATTATGATGATATATGATGGACTGACTGAGATGAGAAAAGCTGGTATGAACTCGACCTCTTTTGTTTTTGTAAATATGCTGAGTCCCCCATTCTTGATTCAGCTTATTATGAATAAACATGTTTGCAATGACAATTAGAGATCATAGTTGCTTGTGCCATGCTTGATTAGCTATGAGTTATAATGACTTATCTTGTGTGCCAACATGCTATTGCGATGATTATGATGTGGTATGATGGGGTGGTATCCTCCTTTGGATGATTTAAGTGACTTGACTTGGCACATGTTCACGCATGTAGTTGAAACAAAATCAACATAGCCTTCACGATATTTATGTTCATGGTGGATTATATCCTACTCATGCTTGCATCCAATGTTTATTAATTTTAATGCATGTACATGGCTGTTGTCGCTCTCTAGTTGGTCACTTCCCAGTCTTTTGCTAGCCTTCATTTGTACTAAGCGGGAATACTGCTTGTGCATCCAATCCCTTAAACCCCAAAGTTATTCCAGATGAGTCCACTATACCTTCCTATATGCGGTATCTACCTGCCGTTCCAAGTAAATTTGTATGTGCCAAACTCTAAAGCTTCAAATAAACATTCTGTTTCGTATGCTCGAATAGCTCATGTATCAACCAAGGCTGTCCTTATCTTCCGTGTTAGGCGGGTTATTCTCAAGAGGAGTGGACTCCGCTCCTCACTCACGAGAAAATGGCTGGTCACCGGGATGCCCAGTCCCATTCTTTATGCAAACTAAATCAAAATTAATTGCAAACAAAACTCCCCCTGGGACCTGATATATGTTGGAGGCACTTGTTGTTTCGAGCAAGCCATGGATTGATGCTTGTTGGTGGAGGGGGAGTATAAACTTTACCATTCTGTTTGGGAACCGCCTATAATGTGTTTAGCATGGAAGATATCGCCATCTCTTAGTTGTTATGTTGACAATGAAAGTATACCGCTCAAAATACAATTTATCTCTATTGCAAAACCGAGCTCTGGCACCTTTACAAATCCCTGCTTCCCTCTGCGAAGGGCCTATCCATTTACTTTTATGTTGAGTCATCACCCTCTTATTAAAAAGCACTAGCTAGAGAGCACAACTGTCATTTGCATTCATCACTATTAATTTATATTGGGTGTGACTATGATTGGATCTCTTTTACCATGAATTACAATGTCTAGTCAGTCCTTGATCTTTAAAGGTGCTCTGCATTTATGTTTTGCGGTCTCAGAAAGGGCTAGCGAGATACCATCTTGTTATATCATATTATGATTGTTTTGAGAAAGTGTTGTCATCCGAGTTTTATTATTATGACTCGCTAGTAGATTATGCTATTGATATGAGTAATTATGAGACCTGAGAATTATTGCAAATGTGGTTAGTTATGATCTATGCTGAAAACTTGAATGCTGGCTTGACATAGTTACAACAACAAGAGCAAACAGAGTTTGTAAAAGTTTTTCTTTCTTTCTTTCTTTCAGTTTGTCAACTGAATTGCTTGAGGACAAGCAAGGGTTTAAGCTCGGGGGAGTTGATACGTCTCCGTCGTATCTACTTTTCCAAACACTTTTGCCCTTGTTTTGGACTCTAACTTGTATGATTTAAATGGAACTAACCCGGACTGACGCTGTTTTCAGCAGAATTGCCATGGTGTTGTTTTATGTGCAGAAAACAAATATTCTCGGAATGACCTGAAACTCCACGGAACATCTTAGAAAAAATAATAAAAAATCCTCGCCAAAGATGAAGACCAGGGGGCCCACACCCTGTTCACGAGGGTGGGGGCGCCCCCCTAGGGCGCGCCCCCTACCTCGTGGCCCCCCTGGATGCCCTCCGACGCCAACTCCAACTCTATATATTTTCTTTCAGAGATAAAAACATAAGAGAGAAGAAATCATCACGTCTTACGATACGGAGCCGCCGCCAAGCCCTAAAACCTCTCCGGAGGGCTGATCTGGAGTCCGTTCGGGGCTCCGGAGAGGGGGATTCGTCACCGTCGTCATCATCAACCATCCTCCATCACCAATTTCATGATGCTCACCACCGTGCGTGAGTAATTCCATTGTAGACTTGCTGGACGGTGATGGGTTGGATGAGATTTATCATGTAATCGAGTTAGTTTTGTTAGGGTTTGATCCCTAGTATCCATTATGTTCTGAGATTGATGTTGCTATGACTTTGCTATGCTTAATGCTTGTCACTAGGGCCCGAGTGCCATGATTTCAGATCTGAACCTATTATGTTTCCATGAATATATGTGAGTTCTTGATCCTATCTTGCAAGTCTATAGTCACCTACTATGTGTTATGATCCGGCAACCCCGAAGTGACAATAATCGGGACCACTCCCGGTGATGACCATAGTTTGAGGAGTTCATGTATTCACTATGTGCTAATGCTTTGTTCCGGTTCTCTATTAAAAGGAGGCCTTAATATCCCTTAGTTTCCAATAGGACCCCGCTGCCACGGGAGGGTAGGACAAAAGATGTCATGCAAGTTCTTTTCCATAAGCACGTATGTGAAGGAAATATGCCCTAGAGGCAATAATAAAGTTACTATTTATTTCCTTATATCATGATAAATGTTTATTATTCATGCTAGAATTGTATTAACCGGAAACATAATACATGTGTGAATACATAGACAAACAGAGTGTCACTAGTATGCCTCTACTTGACTAGCTCGTTGATCAAAGATGGTTATGTTTCCTAACCATAGACATGAGTTGTCATTTGATTAACGGGATCACATCATTAGGAGAATGATGTGATTGACTTGACCCATTCCGTTAGCTTAGCACTTGATCGTTTAGTTTGTTGCTATTGCTTTCTTCATGACTTATACATGTTCCTATGACTATGAGATTATTCAACTCCCGTTTACCGGAGGAACACTTTGTGTGCTACCAAACGTCACAACATAACTGGGTGATTATAAAGGTGCTCTACAGGTGTCTCCGAAGGTACTTGTTGGGTTGGCTTATTTCGAGATTAGGATTTGTCACTCCGATTGTCGGAGAGGTATCTCTGGGCCCTCTCGGTAATGCACATCACCTAAGCCTTGCAAGCATTGCAACTAATGAGTTAGTTGCGAGATGATGTATTACGGGACGAGTAAAGAGACTTGACGGTAACGAGATTGAACTAGGTATTGAGATGCCGACGATCGAATCTCGGGCAAGTAACATACCGATGACAAAGGGAACAACGTATGTTGTTATGCGGTCTGATCGATAAAGATCTTCGTAGAATATGTAGGAGCCAATATGAGCATCCAGGTTCCGCTATTGGTTATTGACCGGAAACGTGTCTCGGTCATGTCTACATAGTTCTCGAACCTGTAGGGTCCGCACGCTTAACGCTACAATGACAGTTATATTATGAGTTTATATGTTTTGATGTACCGAAGGAGTTCAGAGTCCCGGATGAGATCGGGGACATGACGAGGAGTCTCGAAATGATCGAGACGTAAAGATCGATATATTGGACGACTATATTCGAACATCGGAAAGGTTCCGAGTGATTCGGGTATTTTTCAGAGTACCGGAGATTTACGGGAATTTGCCGGGGAGTATATGGGCCTTATTGGGCCATACGGGAATAGAGGAGAGAGGCCAAAAGGAAGGAGGCACGCGCCCCCCCTCTGGTCCGAATTGGACAAGGGGTGCAGCCCCCTTTTCATTGTTCCTCTCCCCCTATTTCCTTCTCTCCTACTCCAACAAGGGAAGGAGGAGTCCTACTCCCGGTGGGAGTAGGACTCCCCCCTTGGCGCGCCCTCCTCCTATGCCGGCCACCTCCCCCCTTGCTCCTTTATATACGGGGGCAGGGGGCACCCCATAGACACAACAGTTGATCATTGATCTCTTAGCTGTGTGCGGTGCCCCCCTCCACCATAGTCCTCGATAATACTATAGTGGTGCTTAGGCGAAGCCCTGCGACAGTAGAACATCAAGATCGTCACCACGCCATCGTGCTGACGGAACTCTTCCCCGACATTCTGCTGGATCGGAGTCCGGAGATCGTCATCGAGCTGAACGTGTGCTAGAACTCGGAGGTGCCGTAGTTTCGGTACTTGATCGGTCGGATCGTGAAGACGTACGACTACATCAACCGCGTTGTGCTAACGCTTCCGTTTACGGTCTACGAGGGTATGTGGACAACACTCTCCCCTCTCGTTGCTATGCATCACCATGATCTTGCGTGTGCGTAGGAATTTTTTTGAAATTACTACGTTCCCCAACAGTATGACTATATTCAGAATACATGCCTACATTACATTGATGAATTGGAGCTAGTTCTGTGTCACCCTATGTTATGACTGTTACATGATGAACCGCATCCGGCATAATTATCCATCACTGATCCGGTGCCTACGAGTTTTCCATATACTGGTTTACGCTTATTTACTTTCCTTCTGCTACTGTTACAATCACTACAAAATACCGAAAACATTACTTTTGCTGTCTTTACTTTTGTTGCCGCTACCATCACTATCATATTACTTTGCTACTAAACACTTTGCTGCAGATACTAAGTTTCCAGGTGTGGTTGAATTGACAACTCAGCTGCTAATACTTGAGAATATTCTTTTGCTCCCCTTGTGTTGAATCAATAAATTTGGGTTGAATACTCTACCCTCGAAAGCTGTTGCGATCCCCTATACTTGTGGGTTATCAGTTTGCATAGAGCTCTAAAACATATGGTTAATAATTATCTTTATAGAGTTTTGTTGAGTTAATGCTAGTCTATCTTAGGTATAGGCAAAAGAAATATATAACAGTTACAAGAAATGCCCACAAAGAGTTTCTTCTCGATAAGTTTCTTGTTCTTTCATTGTTGATTAGACTTTAATGCTTCTGTTCATTTAACACTAAATTGAAAAAACACATGTGCTTTGTATTTGTTACTTTAATCTTGTCCCTAGCTTGCAAGAGGCATGTAAATTTTTGTATTTTTTCCTTTATTGCATCTACAGTTTGCATAAATATCTCAAATTCATCTTAAAAATGGCAGTTACTTTCACCTCCTATGATGTTCAAAACCAACATAACCAAGCATGTGGATTTACACACTAGTTTGGAAAACATATATCTTGTCATGGGTGTTGATTACAAAAAGTTTCGTACTGCCTTGACCTAGTACAACACAATCAAATACTTTTCACATCCATGGATGGGATTGCCTCTATCGAAGAGGGGCTTTATCGGGCGTTCTCATTAACCACCGGTGATCTCTATGGTTGAGACTGATGAAGGAGTCTGTGCTAGTACCCCATCTCACCGTGGTCCTTGTAAGACGACAAAGGGACAACATGGGTGACTCAGGAGGGAAGCCAAGAGCCTATCCCCGAGGCACTCATCCCACCAAGTGATGATTGGTGATGGCAACTAATTTGTGTGCCGCTACATCAGCGGTTTTTGACAACCTTCCTTTTAATCAGAATTACCTCGCAGCTCCTTTCCTTTTCAAAAAATACCAATGTTGACAAGTTATTGGCCTAACAAATATAAAGATTTCAAAAAAATTGAGGAAGGAAGATTTTAAAATTTTCTTTAAAGCAAAATCTTCACTCCCAAAAAAAGGTTAAACTATGTCCGAATTCACCCGCAAGGTGTATGAAGTTTCAAGTAGGGATGAAAATGGAGCGAAAACTTTCCGCTTTTTCCGGCGAAAACATGAAAAAGGAGAGGGAAAATGGTAGTCAAAACGGAAAAAGAAGCGGGATTTTTTATGCGAAAACAAAAATAAAAACAAAATGATGTTTTTTGATGGAATAGGCACGGAAACAGAATTTTCCATTTTTTTAGACAAACTCGCGAAGACTTTATTAACCCCTCACAATGTTTACAGGGACGAAGGAAAGGTTCCCAGGATGACCTAACCAAACATGGAGGCCACCCCCGAGAGAAAGTGCATGCTTTGCTAGTTTGTGAGCTTCAAAGTTTGAGCTCCTAAATTCATGAACTATGTTACATAAATGAAAGTTTGAAGACCGGTCTAGAATTTCTTTCATGACTGCTCGATAAGATGCAGAAGTGTCATTCCTCACATCATCCACCACCACCCTACAATCCGATGCAACTTGGATATTCAGGACGTATAGATCTTCTGAAAGGGATAGGGCTTCCCTAATAGCCATTTCTTCAAGTGTTGCTGGATCGCTAATGTGCTTGACAACAATGGCCGAAGCTCCGAGAAAGGCCCCCTGTTGATCCCTACAAACTGGCCCAACTGCTCCATACCTTTGGCCTGCGGATACCGCTACATCTGCATTAAGCTTTACACATCCCTGGGCTGGCGGCAGTCAGCGTGACGGCCTCGGAGCGGAAGCAATCATTGGTCTTTGAACACGGCAGCTAGCTTGCCGTATTTCTACCAAGTAACTCGTTACAAAGTTGTTCGTTGAAAAAGGAGATTGATAGATGTCTTCATAAACAACTTTTCTCCTTGCGCCCCAGATCACCCAAGCAGTCACAATTAAACGGGTAAACTCATCAGTGTCCAAGATTTCATGCAAAGCAAAGAGCCAAGCCTTTGGGTTCTCCTCCTGGCAGTGAATAAACTTTTCAACAAATTCCTCCGGCGCGAGAGCCCATATACTCCTTGACATGGCGCATGACAAGAGTGCATGCCTCCACATATCTTTAGCGCCACATAGCTTACATGTATCTTCGTCAGCCATGTTCCTATGGTTCAAAACCTCTTGAGTCGGCATCGACTGCCTCGCAAGTCGCCATACGAACATACAAAGCTTGGACAGGACCTGGATATGCCAGATAGCGGTCCAATGTTCACTCTCCGGAGCTAAAGTACCATCTTCTTCATATATCCATCTTTCCCTACTCAGTTTCGTTCTCATAATCATGCGATATTCCGAGCGTGCAGTGAATACACCTCGGTTCTCCTCATCCCATTGATACCTCTCCAACGTATCTATATTTTTTTTATTGTTCCATGTTGTTATATTATTATTCTTGGATGTTTTATAATCATTTTATATCATTTTTGGTACTAACCTATTGACAGAGTGCCAAGTGTGAGTTGTTGTTTTTTGCATGTATTTTACATCGCAGGTAATCAATATCAAACAGAGTCCAAACGCAGCGGAACTTTTTGTGGATTGTTTTTGGACCAGAAGACATCCAATGGGCCAGAGAAGCGCCTCGGGGGGGGGGGGTGCTCCGAGGGGAGCACAACCCACCAGGTCGCGCCTGGAGGCAAAGGCGCGCCCTGGTGGGTTGTGCCCACCTCGGGTGCCCCCCGGACCGCCTCTTTGCTCTATAAATACCCCAATATTCCAGAAACCCTAGGGGAGTCGACAAAAATCAATTCCAGCTGCCACAGAGTTCAGAACCACCCAATCCAATCTAGACACAATCACGGAGGGGTTCACCACTTCCATTGGTGCCTCTCCGTTGATGTGTGAGTAGTTCTTTGTAGACCTTCGGGTCCTTAGTTAGTAGCTAGATGGCTTCCTCTCTCTCGTTTGATTCTCAATACAATGGTCTCTTGGAGATCCATATGATGTAACTCTTTTTGCGGTGTGTTTGTTGGGATCGGATGAACTTTGAGTTTATGGTCAGATCTATCTTTTTATCCATGAAAATTATTTGAGTTTCTTTGATCTCTTATATGCATGATTGCTTATAGCCTCGTATTTCTTCTCCGATATTTGGGTTTTATTTGGCCAACTTGATCTATTTATCTTGCAATGGGAAGAGGTGCTTTGCAGTGGGTTCGATCTTACAATGCTTGATCCCAGTGACAGAAGGGGAACCGACACGTATGTATCATTGCTACTAAGGATAAAATGATGGGGTCTATTTCTACATAAATAGATCTTTACTACATCATGTCATCGTTCTTATTGCATTACTCCGTTTCTCCATGAACTTAATACACTAGATGCATGCTGGATAGCGGTCGATGTGTGGAGTAATAGTAGTAGATGCAGGCAGGAGTCGGCCTACTAATCTTGGACATGATGCCTATATAATGATCATTTTCTGGATATCGTCATGATTATTTGAAGTTCTATCAATTTCCCAACAGTAATTTGTTTACCCACCGTTTGCTATTTTTCTCGAGAGAAGCCACTAGTGAAACCTACGGCCCCCGGGTCTCTTTCTCATATTATTTGCCTTTGCGATATATTTTCCTTTGCTTTTATTTTCATATCTATTAAACCAAAAATACAAAAATACCTGGCTGCACTTTATTTTATTTGGTGTTCGATCTATCAATATTTGCTACTCTCTCACGTCCGTTTGCCAATTTCTGGCGCCGTTACCCGAAAGGGATTGACAACCCCTTTAATACATCAGGTTGCGAGTATTTGTTATTTGTATGCAGGTGTTGTTTACGTAGTGTTACTTGGTTCTTCTACTGGTTCGATAACCTTTGTTTCATCACTAAGAGAAATACCTACCATTGTTGTGCTGCATCGTCCCTTCCTCTTTGGGGAAATACCAACATAGCTTCAAGCCGCATCAGCCATGCCCAAAAATCAGTTACATTCCTTGTGCACAAAGGTATTTTTAGATCCCATCTGCATCAAAAGGGGTAAACACTGTCCAAACCAGACCTTCTTTCCATTCGGCAGAAGTGGAATCGATGAAGTCCGAGACTTGAACTGGTGGATTAGGAACTAGTGAGGTGATCGGACGTTTGAAATTGTCTCTAGGGATCCAGTTATGCAACCATACATCAGTCCGTTCTCCATTACCAATTCACCTGATAATTCCTTGGGCCAAAATGTCCCTTCCATGTAGAACTGCACGCCAAATCTGAGAAGGGCGAGCTTCCAAGTTAGCTTCCAAAAGTGTGCACTATGGAAAATAAACGGATTTCAACACCCTCGCGCTCAAGGATGTCTCATGTGTCATTAATCGCCAAGCTTGTCTTGCCAAGAGTGCTAAGTTGAATATTTCCAAATCACGAAAACCCAGTCCACCCAAGTGTTTTGGCCTCGTCATCATATCCCATGCAACCCAACTTGGTTTCCTTTTTCCATTCTTGCTACCCCACCAGAACTGACAGATAATAGACGTAATACTCTCACACAAACCCCTTGGCAACCGGAAACATGACATGAAAAATACCGGGATAGCTTGTGCAACAGATTTAATCAACACTACTTTACTAGCCGCTGAGAGCAACTTCTCCATCCATCCTTTGATTTTCTCCCACACACGATCTCTCAAATATTTGAAAGTGCCATTTTTCGAGTGGCCAACATCAATGGACATTCCCAAGTAACGTTCACTGAAAGACTCATTTTGCACATGTAAAGAGCTTTTGATCTCCTCTCTAAGAGATGTGGGGCAGCCCTTAGTAAAGAAAATTGAGGATTTATCATGATTTATTCTCTATCCTATAGCCTTACAATATATATCTAGCAGGTTTGACACTACAATTGATCCCTCTACCGTAGCCTTAAAAAGCAACAAACTATCATCTCCAAATAAAAGGTGGTTAATGGTGGGTGTCGCGGGGCCACCTTAATACCTGCAATTGATGACTCAGAACTGGATTTCAGGTGGCACGAAAGGCCCTCAGCTGCAATCAGGAATAAGTAGGGGTAAATTGGGTCTCCCTGTCGAATACCTCTCGTCGGCTTAAAAGATTCAAGCTTCTCACCATTGAACAAAACAGAGAAGGACATTGATGAAACTAGGCTCATAACTGTATGTTGGGGAACGTAGCATGCAATTTCAAAAAAAAAATCCTACGATCACGCAAGATCTATCTAGGAGATGCATAGCAACGAGAGGGCGAGAGTGTGTCCACGTACCCTCATAGACCGAAAGCGGAAGCGTTAGCTTAACGTGGTTTATGTAGTCGAATGTTTTCACGATCCAACCGATCCAAGTACCGAATGTATGAAACCTCCGTGTTCAGCACACGTTCAGGTCGATGATGTCCCTCGAACTCATGATCCAGTAGAGGGTCAAGGGAGAGTTCCGTCAGCACGATGGTGTGGTGACGGTGATGGCGATGTGATCCGCGCAGGGCTTCGCCTAAGCCCTACAACGCTATGACCGGAGGACTAAACTACGGAGGGGGGCACCGCACATGGCTGAGAGAACTATTGGTGTGCCTTTGGGGTGCCCCTCGCCCCCGTATATAAAGGAGGGGAGGAGGAGGTGGCCGACCCTAGGGGTGGCGCGCCATGGGGGGAGTCCTACTAGGACTCGACTCCTAGGAGGATTCGGCCCCCCTTTCCTTCCAACGGAGAGGGGAAAGGGGAAAGAGGGGAGAGGGAGAAGGAATGGGGGGCGCCCCCACCCCTTGTCCAATTCGGATTGGGCAGGGGGAGGCCCATGAGGCCCATTAACTTCCCCCCCCCCCCAGGGGGGGGGGGGTTCCGGAAACCTCCCGGTACTCCAAAAAATCCCCGAACTTCTTCGGAACCATTTCGGTGTTCGTATATGACCTTCCAATATATGAATATTTACCTCTCGACCATTTTGGGACTCCTCATCATGTCCATGATCTCATCCGGGACTCTGAACAAATTTCGGTCACCAAAACAAATAACTCATAATACAAATCGTCATCAAACGTTAAGCGTGCGAACCCTACGGGTTCGAGAACTATGTAGACATGACTGAGACACATCTTCGGTCAATAACCAATAGCGGAACCTGGATGCTCATATTGGTTCCTACATATTCTTCGAAGATCTTTATCGGTCAAACCGCATGACAACATATGTCATTCCCTTTGTCATCAGTATGTTACTTGCCCGAGATTCGATCGTCGGTATCATCATACCTAGTTCAATCTCATTACTGGCAAGTCTCTTTACTCGTTCCGTAATACATCATCCCGCAACTAACTCATTAGTCACATTGCTTGCAAGGCTTATAGTGATGTGCATTACCGAGAGGGCCCAGAGATACCTCTCCGATTCATGGAGTGACAAATCCTAATCTTGATCTATGCTATCCCAACAAACACCTTCAGAGACACCTGTAGAGCATCTTTATAATCACCCAGTTACATTGTGACGTTTGATAGCACACAAGGTGTTCCTCCGGTATTCAGGAGTTGCATAATCTCATAGCCAGAGGAATATGTATAAGTCATGAAGAAAGCAATAGCAATAAAACTAAACGATCATTATGCTAAGCTAACGGATGGGTCTTGTCCATCACATCATTCTCTAAGGATGTGATCCCGTTCATCAAATGACAACACATGTCTATGGTCAGGAAACTTGACCATCTTTGATTAACGAGCTAGTCAAGTAGAGGCATACTAGGGACACTCTGTTTTGTCTATGTATTCACACATGTACTAAGTTTCCGGTTAGTACAATTCTAGCATGAATAATAAACATTTATCATGATATAAGGAAACATAAATAACAACTTGATTATTGCCTCTAGGGCATATTTCCTTCAGTCTCCCACTTGCACTAGAGTCAATAATCTAGATTACATAGTAATGATTCTAACACCCATGGAGTCTTGATGTTAATCATGTTTTACTCGTGGAAGAGGCTTAGTCAACGGGTCTGCAACATTCAGATCCGTATGTATTTTGCAAATCTCTATGTCTCCCTCCTTGACTTGATCGCGGATGGAATTGAAGTGTCTCTTGATGTGTTTGGTTCTCTTGTGAAATCTGGATTCCTTCGCTAAGGCAATTGCTCCAGTATTGTCACGAAAGATTTTCATTGGACCCGATGCACTAGGTATTACACCTAGATCGGGTATGAACTCCTTCATCCAGACTGCTTCATTTTCTGCTTCTGAAGTAGCTATGTACTCCGCTTCACATGTAGATCCCGCCACGCCGCTCTGCTTGGAACTGCACCAACTTACAACTCCATCATTCAATATAAATACGTATCCGGTTTGTGACTTTGAGTCATCCGGATCAATGTCAGAGCTTGCATCGATGTAACCATTTATGACAAGCGCTTTGGCGGTGTCAAAACCGGCGGATCTCGGGTAGGGGGTCCCGAACTGTGCGTCTAGGCGGATGGTAACAGGAGACGGGGGCACGATGTTTACCCAGGTTCGGGCCCTCTTGATGGAGGTAATACCCTACGTCCTGCTTGATTGTTCTTGATGATATGAGTAGTACAAGATTTGATCTACCACGAGATCAGAGAGGCTAAACCCTAGAAGCTAGCCTATGGTATGATTGTTGTTCTTGGTCCTACGGACTAAACCCTCCGGTTTATATAGACACCGGAGGGGGCTAGGGTTACACAGAGTCGGTTACAAGGAAGGAGATCTACATATCCGTATTGCCAAGCTTGCCTTCCACGCCAAGGAGAGCCCCATCCGGACATGGGACGAAGTCTTCAATCTTGTATCCTCATAGTCCAACAGTCCGGCCAAAGGATATAATACGGCTGTCCGGATACCCCCCTAATCCAGGACTCCCTCAGTAGCCCCTGAACCAGGCTTCAATAACGATGAGTTCGGTGCGCAGATTGTCTTCGGCATTGCAAGGCGAGTTCCTCCTCCGAATACTTCATAGAAGATTTTGAACATGAGGATCATGTCCGGCTCTGCAAAACAAGTTCCACATACAACCGTAGAGAGAATAATATTTCCACAAATCTAATCTGCCGATGCGTTTCGCAGTGTGACATCACACCACAGCCAGGTCACCATTCGAATCGTCTTTCACAACCAAACTCAGCGTGTTTCGCGAGGTGGTTTCCTTGGCACATCTTGTCGAAGCAAAGATCGTGTCCCCTTATTACGGGATTCCCATCAATACGGACATGGGTAACCCAACCGCGCCATTAATTTCGGCGCTTGGGGGATAAGCGAGTTTTACCAGGCTGGTGGGGGCGCATAGTTTTCGTCTGCCCTTATAAAGGGATAAGGGTTCACCTTTTTCTTCCCACGCCTTCTTCCTCCTTGCTCATCCATTCTCGCGCACACGAGCTCCAGCGCCCAAGTCCACATCCTTCTCCTCAACTCTCTCCAAACATGTCCGGAGCGGGAGGCAAGTGGATGGTCTCCTCCGTCACGGAGGGAGACATCAAAAAGTTACGCGGGGCCAGATACTTAGCCGCGGATATCGCACACCGGCTGCCAGCCGCGGGGCAAATCGTCCCTACCCCGGAACCTTACGAAAGGGTGGTTTTCCTCACCCACTTCGTCCGCGGACTGGGGTTTCCCCTCCATCCATTCGTCTGCAGCCTTATGTTCTATTATGGGCTGGACTTCCATGATCTGGCCCTGAATTTCATCCTCAACATCTCGGCGTTCATCGTCGTGTGCGAGGCTTTCCTCCGCGTCCGGCCCCACTTTGGCCTGTGGCTGAAGACCTTCAATGTCAAATCAAAGGTAGTAGGCGTCCAACAAGCGGAATGCGGCGGAGCCATGGTGGGCAAAATGCCCAACGTTACATGGCTTGAGGGCTCCTACGTGGAGACCATAAAGGGGTGGCAATCGGGGTGGTTCTACATCACCGAGCCGCGCGACACCAACTAGGTGGCGGCCCCCGAGTTTCGATCCGGAATCCCCACTCGGCTTACTTCCTGGAAGGAGAAGGGCCTGTCCTGGGGCTCATCGATGGAGCTGGACGGACTCCAGAAGTGTAACCAGAACATGATAGGCAGGAAACTCAAGCTTGTCAACATAGTCCAGGTCATGCTCTTCCGTCGGATCCTCCCGTGTCAACAACGGGCTTTCAACTTATGGGAGTTCGACCCGGCCCAGCACCAGACTCTACGCGAGTTCTTCGACACGATGCATAAGGATGTCTGGAAGGTGCTGTTCAAGGGCGCCGAGGTCCTCCCTCCCCTTACCGAGGATCGCGGGCTAAGTGCGACGCGCCTGCAGATCCGGTAAGTTCTGTACATCTTGTAGGGTATTTATTTTCCATGGTTTAACCATGTGTGGGATCTGAGCTCCCATGCCTTTGACAGGACTGGGTGGAGACATCGGAGTAGATTGACTGCCCGACCCCTCTGCTCAAAGACCCTGCAGACGCTCTCCTGACGAAGATGCGGACCCCGGCTCCTTATGAGGTGCCAGAGAAGAAGATCAAGAAGAAGGCCACGGGAACCCGAAAGAGTTCCCGGCGCTAGGTGGTATCGGACTCATCGTTCGATAACTCCGAGACGCACTCCTCCCATGAAAACGAGGAGGTGGAAGATGAAGATTCTCCCCCTCCAGCCGGGGGAGATAAGAAAAGGAAGGCTGCCCCAACCGGAGAGGCCGAAGGGTCCAAGAAGGGAAGGACTCTCCTTCCGGACTGTTCCACCACCGCCGCCGATAGCGAAGACGAGTGGTTACTCAGGGCCAAGCCCCTGGCGAAGTCATAAGTATTCGGATACCAGAGTAACTCATAGCATACTTTTATTGCACTGCTTTTCCTAACGCCGAATATGATCATGCAGTCCGCTCCGAGCCCGTATCGACGTATCCTCGTCGGGCGGTTCCCTGGACTCGTCGGATATGAATAGTGAGTCACTTCCAACCACCTCCTCTCCTCGCCCTACGGACAATGTCGAGGTATTGTCTCAAGGGGCACCGAGCCAGGGGGAGATAGTCCTGGAGGTGCATCAAGGCGACCTTCTGGACTCCGGGCACAAAGGGAGCATGACTCCCAAGGGCTCCAAGTTCGGCCCTTAGCCGAACACCGCGCCGGAACCTCCAGTGGTTCCGGACTCTGGCAGGCGGCCCCCTTCCAAGAGGGGCAAGCCGCCCGTGCCGGTGACCTCTGCCCATCCAGAGGCACCGGATAACCTGCTGGGAGCGCTTCGCGGCGCTTCCATCGACGAAGAGCACCGCACTATTATGAGTGCGGTGATCAAGAAGGTTTAGTTCGCCAAGAGCGGACTGACTGAAGCATGTGCCAGCCTTCTAACAGACTTTGAGGTAAGTATTTAAAATATAGGAAAATATTACCACATAGACAGTAGCCCCTGATGCTCTGTTTGGTGTTCACAAAGAAAAGCCGAATAGAGGATCAAATAATATCTGCAGGAGTCTAATATAAGTATGTCTGTATGCGTATGCAGGCTTCACTGCTGACCTCTGCCGCACTGACTGCGAAGGTCGCCGCACTGAAGCCGAACCTCGAGCGGTCCGAGAAAGAGCTCGGCCTTACCAAGAGGCAGCTCAAGGAGAACAAAGGTAAGTAATACCTTGTCTATATATATATATATAAGATGTGGTTGCAAAATGATAGGATCATCATGGATGTGCCAGGGGCCACGACCGAAGTGGCGACCCTGAAGCAAGCGATGTCCGAGGCCGAAAACAAAGCGGCCAAGGAGCGCACCGAGCGGGAGAAACAGGAGGCACGGGTGGGCGAGGTGCAGCAAGAGCTCCAGGCTCTCGTGAAGAAGCACGAGACTTTGGAGCTTGACTCGAAGACGCGAGAGTCCGAGCTTGCCGCGGCCCTCGAGAGCACAAAGCGTGCCAAGGATGAAGCCCAAAAGGCCCTCCAGGAAATTGAGGCAATGAGGAAGGTAGCGGCGGGTAAGGCATTCATTATGCAAAGCAAGCATGTGAAAGTAAATTACTTGTTACTTACCCGAGTCCGGAGCTCTCTAGGAGCATTCACAGATTTGCCCCGCAGCGTGTCAGATGCCGCAAAGTACTACCAGGCCGAGGAGGGAAGCTCGACGGAGAAGTTGTTCTGGTCCCAGTATACTGGGACCGAACACCCGATGCCTGTGAGCGACCAGCTGAAGCAACTGGTCAAGCTGCACAAGGCGGCTGAACAGGCCATGAGGGGCCTTATAGTCCGGATGTGGCCTGGCGACTACCTTCCCAACAGCTACTTCGGCCTGGTGAGGCGGCTTGTGGATGCCTACCCACGGTTGGAAGTCATAAAGCGGTCCGTCTGCATCGAAGGTGCACGCCGGGCTTTTGCCCGTGCGAAGGTGCACTGGGCCAAGATGGACGCCGAGAAGCTGGTGAAGGAGGGGCCGCCGCAGGGAAAGGAGCATCGCCACCCTGAAATGTATTATGAGGGTGTCCGAAGGGTGCCCGTCTTGTGGCGGACGAGTGTGCGAAGGATGTAATTTTTGAATGAACTTGCTTGTGTGATCCTGTATTATGAAAACTTGTTCACGTGCGCTATGCAACGATTGTTTGAATTTAAAATATTACCTTCTGTGCGGCTGTTTATCAAATCTGAGAGATGGCCAGTCGTCGGCTTCTGCCCCCATGCGACGAGTGCTGGGGTGTTCGGGATAAATCTGAGCACTCTTTTTCCCATTGTTGGGTCCTTCGAGGGAGGTGCTCAGAGCAACGAACAAGGCAATCAGACTATAATGCTTTATCACTCTCACTTAGCCATAGAAGTCTACAATTTTAAATTTTGGCGAAGCCCCTAGTATTCGAAAGGCCGAATTTGGGACGCTATACACGCCTAAGCCGGACAAAGCCGACTCCTCGCCCTAAGTGGCATAAGTCTTTAGGGACTCGAGACCTCTCGAACAGCGACCAGCTCTCGCCTTATCATGACAGTCAGTTATAGCTTTCTATACTGAGGTGCTTGCCCAGATGAACCGGGGCACAATCGCAGTAGTTCTTCCAATGCTACCTTAGCCGATATAGCGCAACGTAAGGTACCAAAACATGGGAGCCGGACAAACCCAACTATTGACCCAAGACATGATTCGGAGCTGATGCATATAATGCTATAAGTTCGGGGTGCCGCACTGTCGAAAGTGTTCGGACTTCTCACGCCGTATTATGGGGTACGCTTAAGCCCCTGGCGTATTGGCCGTACCAGAGTGTATGGGTGCTGAATGTCATGAATGAACATATATATAAAAAGAATAGAGAATGCGGTAGTAGTCTAGTGCTATGCATTGTTTATTCAAAAAGGTGCGTCGAAGCAGAATGATACAAGTAGTGCGATAAGCAAAAAGTATGACTATTTGACATGTCCCCTCCAAGGGCAAGCTGCGGAATGGTATTTAAAGCGGGTATTTCACTCGTTATCAGAGACCACCTGGCAATTCCATGGTGCGACGTAGCTTTCTGCCTCCTTGGTTGTTGTATCATGTGTCCGGCAATCGCTGACGGACGGGGTTTCCAGAGAGTAAAATCCTGAAAGAGAGAAAAAATAACAAAGCGGGAAGTCCTTAGTGCGGTTGAGCCGCGTTTTGGGGCGTGCTGTAGTCGTGCCCCCACCTATGCCCATGGTATTTTCAATGCGTAATTATGTACGCGTGGCGCGGATTTCGCTGTTTGGCTGGGACTGGGGTGGGGGCCGCATTGCTATGCGAGCTCGGAACATGCCAGGCGATATTGTTGCAGATTACTTCAGGCGTGCTTGACGGTGTCCGGGTGTTTAATCGCTGAACTATGGATTGCCTGAAGAGGCTGCTTTGTGCTTCTTCTGTGAGGGCCATAGTGTGCTCCTCCGTGCGGAGAGAGTGCTTTGTGTTTCCATTGACTGTGATGACCCCCCGAGGTCCTGGCATCTTGAGCTTGAGGTATGCATAATGCGGTACCGCATTGAATCTCGCAAATGCGGTTCTCCCGAGTAGTGCGTGATAGCCACTGCGGAACGGGACTATATCGAAGATTAACTCCTCGCTTTGGAAGTTATCCGGAGATCCGAAGACCACTTCCAGTGTGACTGAGCCTGTGCAATGGGCCTCTACACCTGGTATGACGCCTTTGAAGGTCGTTTTTGTGGGTTTGATCCTTGAGGGATCTATACCCATTTTGCGCACTGTGTCCTGATAAAGCAGGTTCAGGCTGCCGACCTGCTTGAACACCCAACATTCCCTATTGGTGTGGTTGGCTGGCTTGTCGGGGGTGCCGTGTATTTGACACGAGCGATCGAGTATACGGTCCAAACCAGCCAACCACACGGCACCCCGGGTTTAGAGCCTCTGAATATGGTGCCGTGTATTCCCTGTTGGTGTGGTCCACTGACCGGGTTTAGAGCCTCTGAATCCGGCATTGACTGCCGTATCCTCGGTATTGTCGTTGTTGATGTGGCGCTTGTGTTTGTTGCGACGTGACCTGCCATTGCTATCCTTGGTATCCGAAGTACCATGGTTCTTTGATATATTATTGCTGCGAGCCAGCCAGCTGTCCTCTCCCGCGCAAAAGCGGGTCATGAGTGTCGTGAGGGCTGCCATATATTTTGGTTTTTCCTGGCCAAGGTGCCGGGCGAGCCACTCGTCGCAGATGTTGTGCTTAAAAGCTGCTAGGGCCTCTCCATCCGGACAGTTGACGATTTGATTTTTCTTTGTCAGGAACCGTGTCCAGAATTGCCTGGCTGATTCCTCTGGCTGCTGAATTATGTGCCTCAAGTCATCGGCATCTGGTGGTCGCACATAAGTGCCCTGGAAGTTGTCGAGGAATGCGGCTTCCAGATCTTCCCAACAGCCAATGGATTCTGCTGGTAGGATGTTGAGCCAATGCCGAGCTGATCCTTTGAGCTTGAGTGGGAGGTATTTGATGGCGTGTAGATCTTCACCGCGGGCCATGTGGATGTGCAGGAGGAAGTCCTCGATCCATACCGCAGGATCTGTTGTACCGTCATATGATTCGATATCTATGGGTTTGAAACCCTCTGTGATTTGGTGATCCATTACTTCATCTGTGAAGCATAGGGGGTGTGCGGCGCCTCTGTACTAGGCTATGTCACGACGCAGCTCAAATGGGTCTTGTCCGCTGTGTTCGGCCCGGCCCGATTTATTTTTACTGTATCCGGTGTGATGGTTATCGTCTCGCGTAGTGGCGCGCCCTCGTGATCCATAGATCGATCTTGCGTGTTTTGCTTTGTCCTCCAATACGTCTCGCAGGTCTAGCGTGTTTCCCCGTGCCTTGACATTTTTATTTGAGTGGCGTCGGGGTGCGGGCTGAGCTTTTGGCTGAAATGCCTCTCTGTCGCGGCCATGAGGTGGCCGATCAACCGCGTCATACGCTGGAGATGTAGGTTTTAATGCTTCGTCCTCCAGTCGGGGTAGCAACCTGTGCTTTGGGTAACTCTAGGAGGGGAGTTCGAGTTCATATTCCTTGGCCGCAAGGACTTCAGTCCATCTGTCAGCTAGCAAATCTTGATCAGCTTGAAGTTGTTGTTGCTTTTTCTTAAGGCTATTTGCCGTGGCTATAAGCCGTCGCTTGAAGCGCTTTGCTCGACGGGATCCTCAGACACGGCAAATTCGGGCCCTCTTTGTAAGTGCATCTAGTGCCACCCCTAGTTGGTTTTGGAGTATTGACGACAAACCTAGTTGAGGGACTATGTGTTTGTGAGAATTGCAGGATAACACAGGTAGAAGTCCCTCATTGATTCGGTTTTCCTACCAGAGATGACCCCTAAAAATGTAAGAAGACATTGAAGTCAAAGGTGGTATGTGAAGACATTCACATTGAAGACTATGACAAGAGAAGACGTCGCGTGAAGACTATGGAGCGCGAAGACTTAGCAGTTTCGTCGTTCTGTGTTTTTCCTTGTTGAGTCATAGGAACCACCGTACTGTTAAGTGGGGTCCAAGTGAACCAGTCAAAATGACTGAAGTGATGCTTAACCAAAATCCTATGTCTTCGAGTGAAGACTATGAGAGCACATCTTGTCCAGAGTTGGATAAGTCAGCTTTGCTTGTAGCCCAAGTAAAGTTGTCATGTGTGTTTGAAATCTGACCATTGGAACACGTGTCAGTTCCTTAGTGACCAAGGGTCATTTCGGACAAATCAGGTTGGGTTGCCTATGGCTATAAATAGCCCACCCCCTACAACCATAAACGGTTGGTTGCTCAGAGTTAGTACACGGCTTTTGTCGTTTGAGAGCAACCCACCTCGAAGCCTTTGCGAGAGAATTCCTTGCGAGGATAAAGCCCTAAACACCCAGAGCCAAAGAGTGTTAGGCATCACTTAAGTCTTCCTGTCTGTGTGATCTGAAGACTTATTACACTTGAGGACTGTGAATCCTCCAGCCGGTTAGGCGTCGCGTTCTGAGCATCCAAGAGTCATTGTGGATCGCCGGTGAACGAAGTCTGTGAAGGTTTGGAAGTCTACCTTGAAGACTTACCAGAGTGATTGGGCGAGGACTGGGTGTCCTTAGCTCAAGGGGAATAAGGTGAAGACGAGGTCTTCTGAGTTGAATCTCAGCCTCCCTAACCAGACGTACAGTTGTCACAGCAACTGGAACTGGTCCAACAAATCATTGTCTTCAATGAGTCACTGGTTTCATCCTTCCCTTCCCTTTACTTACTGCTGGTCCTTGTGAAGTCATTGTATGATTGCTTTATCTTTTGTCTTCACTGAGTTACTACTTGTTCTGATTGGCTTCACAATATCTTCCTACCTGATCTTTACTGCCTAGCTGCTATTAGTCATTGTGCTTTCACTCCATTGAATACTTGACTATGGTTTGTGTCGGTGTCAAAACCGGCGGATCTCGGGTAGGGGGTCCCGAACTGTGCGTCTAGGCCGGATGGTAACAGGAGGCAAGGGACACGAAGTTTTACCCAGGTTTGGGCCCTCTCGATGGAGGTAAAACCCTACGTCCTGCTTGATTAATATTGATGATATGGGTAGTACAAGAGTAGATCTACCACGAGATCGGAGAGGCTAAACCCTAGAAGCTAGCCTATGGTATGATTGTTGTTGTGTATGTCGTCCTACGGACTAAAACCCTCCGGTTCATATAGACACCGGAGAGGGTTAGGGTTACACAAAGTCGGTTACAATGGTAGGAGATCTACATATCCGTATCGCCAAGCTTGCCTTCCACGCCAAGGAAAGTCCCTTCCGGACACGGGACGGAGTCTTCAATCTTGTATCTTCACAGTCTAGGAGTCCGGCTGAAGGTATAGTCTGGCCATCCGGACACCCCCTAATCCAGGACTCCCTCAGTAGCCCTCGAACCAGGCTTCAATGACGATGAGTCCGGCGCGCAGATTGTCTTCGGCATTGCAAGGCGGGTTCTCCTGCAAATTCCGTGTACCCGTTGAATAAAGTCCGGTTTCTTGTAGATGTTGCGCTCCTTGGCTTCTACGCCCAATAATGGCCGCTTCCCACGTGTCAAACGAATATGAAAAGTCTGAGTGTTTTTTACATTCACACCCCTAGCCGCGTAAATGAGCTGACCTATTTAAGGGGATGAGGATTTAGATCCAAACCACATCTTCCCCCTTCGCGAGTGTTCATCAGAGCGCATCCGACAAAGGTCCATTCCACCATGGCCAGCCGTCGCGACTCCTCCTCTTGCCCTTCCAGCCCTCAGCCTGGATATTGGGAGAGATGCTCCATCCCGCATAGCGAGCTAGTGATGCTCCAGACCAAGGGATTTCTCCCCCCGGCCTATATGGTCCCGGTTTGAGCCGGCCTTGCCGTCTATAATGGCGGAGAGCAAGCGGAGAGTGCCCCTAATCCCTCCAAAGGAGAGCGGGTGTGCCTCGTCCCTTATTTAATAAGGGGGCTCGGATTTCCAATCCATCCATTTCTCCGGGGGCTCCTGGAGTTCTATGGCCTCCAGCTACACAATCTCACGCCTGCCTCCGCATTGCATATCGCGGGCTTCGTAGCCCTCTGCGAGCTGTTTTTGGGTATCGAGGCTCATTTCGGGCTATGGAAGAGGTTATTCTACCTTGTGCCCCGCTCTAAGGAGGGGTCAATGTATCAAGTGGGCGGAGCCGAAGTGTGGCGCATCCCCGGGATCGGATATCTGTCCGAAACCCCAAAGAAGGCGTCCGAAGACTGGCCCTCGGAATGGTTTTATATAGAAGACGTCCCGCTGCCGGATCCTGTCCGGATCGGCCTCCCTGAATTCGACAGTGCTCCCTTAAATAAGCGCCTAAGCTGGCATCCACGGAGCCCTCAGAGGGAAAGTGACAGGGACATAATTTACCTGATGGGCCGAATAAGATTGTTAGCCCATTCCGGACTAACCATGATCGGGGTTATGGCCGAATGCATTATGGGGGGGGGGGGGGGTGCAACCTCTTCAGTATAGAAGCCACCCCATGTGGGACTTCAACGGGGAGGACGACGCCACCCGCTACGGCCGTAAGGGGCCGGATTCAGCTACCGCTCTACTAAAGATCTTGTCCACTTTGTATAAGGGAGAAGAGGAGGAATTTCTTCGCGTCAACCCACAGGGTGGATTCTCTATGCATAATCCCCCAAGCTGGGTAAGCGGTCGTATTTACTTGCCCATCCGTTTTGTATTCCCATTGTTAAATATTCAGTCTGACGACTTCAACGCAGGAACTACGTCGGGCTGTTAAGGAAATAAGCAGCCCTCCTCCACAACCCGAGGACCCAGGACGGTCCCTCGACCCGGCCTCGCAAGAGGATCCGGACATATCTGTGGAGCTGATTGATGGAGTGTTCCATCAATTGAGCAAGGACAATGCCTTCGTGGCCATTACGGCCGATTACCCAGGGCTAATCCCGGCCTCCCAGGTAACTGAGATCGAAGCCCCAGTACCCCGAATAGGTGCCCGCCCTCTCGTGTTTTCAATTTCCTGATTGCAACCGAACTTTGCAGGGGAGGTTTTTAAGGTGGAAGGCCGAACCTGCGGCGACAAGCCAATGAGGGGCCGCAGGGCCCCGTGGGCAGAAAAGAAGTGCAGTCCGGACCGAGGCGTCAGTGCAAAGGTATGGCGCCCCCCTTATCCCAGGTGTTATACCTTCGAGGCACATTGACACTCATGCTCTCTTCAGGACAAAGAGACCTCGCCGGACTATATCCGGAGAGTCTGCCAATCGCGCCTCCACTAGCCAGGCTCCAAAGCCTGGTCCGGAGGCGGAGGCGAACGCAAGGCGCGCGCCAGACGCTCCTCTGACGGAGGATGTGGACGGGTTGTCTGCCACCAACTCTGAGGTGGAGAGTGCCATGAACCACAGGCGTTGCCGGACAATTCTTCGTGACGCTTGTTTCTCCCAAGGGGCGTTAGATGCCTTCAACTCGGGAGATGCGTACCTCCGTGCCGCTCAAAATGGTCTAGCTAGAGCCACGGAGCAATATGTAAAAGACATACGGGTAAGAAATTTTTGGTAATTATATATATACCAGTAGCCCCCGAGACTTGAAACAGTTAGAATAACTGATTTAAGGATCATTTGTTACGCAGGTTCTTACATAAAAGAATTCCCTACTGTCCAAGGAGCTGGAAGAGTGCAAAGCCCAACTTGAGGCCGCACTAGCCGCGGCAGGGGAGCCCAAGGAGACCCCTTCTGGTAATATACCCTTTGAAAGATAAGTATTTTGCGAAGCACGGCATGGGTGCGAATCTGACAAATGAAATTGCAGATGGCGCCGGATTGAATCCGGAAAGGCAACACCTCCTACGCCAGCTAAAGGCTGGTGAGAAGGTGCTGACAAAGGTGAGGCGGGAGAAGAATGATCTCCAAGATGCCAACACCAAGCTGGGCGTCGAGTTGAAAGATGTTCGTGCCCAGCTATCAGACTCCGTGAAGGAGAATCAGCGGCTTCGGCAAGGCATATTTAGTAAGTGCTGGAACGAACCTTTGAAAGAAAGTTCGGGGGGGAAGTCGACTAACAGAGCAATGTCTGTAGGTGTGCTAATAGGTCGTCCTGCAGAGGATATGCCCAGTTCTACGGGTGACCTTCTTCCCGAGCTCTCGCAATAGCTCGATCGAGTTCGGCAGGCGATGCAAGGCGTCGCCCAGGCCCTGTGGCCATCCGTCTCCATGCCCGAAGGTCTTGGAGAGCTCGGCAGGCGGAGAAGCTAAAGGGAGCATGGCGGCGCTTCTGATTGTGGAAGATATCGGCCTGCCATCAAGGCGCTAGGGAGGCCTGGGCCATGGTGAAGATGTGGTACGCAAAGGCTGACCCCAACCACGTGGCCGAGGTCGGTCCTATAGGGCCCGTTGGGAAGGAGATCCCTGTAAGCTTAGTATACGGCCAAGTAGAGTTGGCCGCAAAGTATTCCCAGCAGGACTGTAAATTAGACAGCCTGTTAGATGGTATTGAAGAGGAATACAATCAGTCAAAATGACTATGTAATTTAATTGACATTTATAATGCCTTCTAGCCGGATTGTAGATCGTTTGTCATGGCCGACCTTTTCGCTTCAGCCTCGGGACCTGACGGTCCGGAGTGTGTCCGAATTCCCATGCGGTTATATAGGTACCGGGGAATGCATGGAGACCAGGCGTAGGGGTCATTAGTGCGTTAACAGACAAGTGCCCGACTAGTTATGTTATATTACATGGTTAGTAAGAAACATCTTCCAGGGAGAATAGTTCCGTTAGGGGTTCCTTTCCCTAGGAGGCATGCCCTAAGGTGCATGTCCATGCTGCGAAAAGAAACGCAGGAAAAACATCTGGGGGCGTATAGATAAAAATAAAAAAAGATCATCTTTAGTTCACCGACCGAATATTCCCTTAAGAACGCTAGCTTTCGGCTTCACCCAGTCTGAGGTACACGTCCGGCTGACCCGGCAGTAACAATCGTAGAGGTGCTCCCTTTACCACCTAGTCGAACAATCGGGAACGTAGGGGTAAGCACAGGCGCCAGGCAACCCAGCTTGGCCAAAACTTAAGTCATATCGATGCATATAATGGTGAATAAAAGGTACATGCGAAAGTGTGACACATGTGTTGGGCATGAAGCCCGTATGAATAAGCTTCTGTTTAAAGAAGCCCCCAGGTTTAATGAGCGCGGATAGCGCGCCACTTTGTGAGCCTTTAAAGGCTATAAGAGAGAGAGAGAGGGAGAGAGAGAGAGAAGAAGAGAAATATAAGAAAGAAAAAATATAAAAAATGGACAGAGGAAGGAGACGAACACAGAGTCCGGCGCTAGGCGTCGAATCTTCGGAGACGGGCTGCGTTCCATGGGTTCGGCTCGAGTTGGTTATCCGATGCATCCTGCAGGCGGTACGCTCCACCAGTCAGGACTTGGTCAATTATGAAGGGACCTTCCCACTTGGGCTTGAGTTTGTCCTTTTTCTTTTCCGGTAGTCATAGGACTAATTCGCCAATGTTGTAATTTTTGGCCCGTACTTCTCTGCTTTGGTATCTTCGAGCTTGCTGTTGATAGAATGTGGAACGGGCTTTTGCCACGTCACGCTCCTCCTCCAATGCGTCCAAGCTGTCTTGCCGATCGAGCTCGGCTTCTCTTTCTTCGCACATGCGCACTCGAGGTGAGTCATGAATTATTTCGCAAGGCAAAACTGCCTCTGCGCCGTACACCATAAAGAATGGTGTGTATCTGGTGGTGCGATTCGGCGTGGTCCGCAGCCCCCAGAGTATGGAGTCGAGCTCCTCTACCCAGTGCGTGTTAGATTCCTTGAGGGACCGCACTAATCTGGGTTTGATGCCGCTCATGATAAGACCATTTGCACGTTTGACCTGGCCGTTAGTTTGTGGGTGATAGACGGAAGCGTAATCGAGCTTGATGCCCATGTCTTTGCACCAGAGTTTTACCTCGTCGGCCGTGAAGTTCGTGCCGTTATCAGTAATGATGCTGTGGGGGACGCCGTAACGGTGTACAACCCCGGATATAAAGTCTATCACCGGTCCGGATTCGGCCGTCTTAACAGGCTTGGCTTCTATCCATTTGGTGAACTTATCCACCATGACCAGTAAGTATTTTTGTTTGTGGGTTCCGCCTTTAAGGGGTCCAACCATGTCAAGCCCCCAGACCGCGAAGGGCCAAGTAATGGGGATAGTTTGGAGGGCGGTGGGTGGCATATGGCTTTGGTTTGCAAAAAGCTGGCAACCGGTGCATCGTTGGACCAAGTCCTGAGCGTCTGCCCAGGACGTCGGCCAATAAAAGCCTGTACGGAAGGCCTTGCTTACAAGGGACCGAGTTGCAGCGTGATGACCGACGAGTCCGGCATGAATTTCAGCCAGGAGGTTCCGCCCCCCCTCTTCGGAGATGCACCTTTGAAGGACTCCGGTAGTGCTTTTCTTATAAAGCTCTCCTTCGTGGACTCTGTAGGCTTTGGATCGCCGCACTATGCAGCGTGCCTCATTTTGGTCCTCGGGGAGTTCCTGCCTAGTAAGGTAGGCGAGGAATGGTTCTATCCACGGGGCGATGACGGCCATTATTACGTGGGCTGAAGGTGTTATTTCATTGGTAGAGCCTCCGATTGTGTCAGAATGTTCGGTGTCGGGCAGTGCGGTTGGGTCCGGGCTGTTATTGTTCGCCTCCCCTTCTCATACTACGGATGGCTTGAACAACCTTTCCAAGAAGATGTTGGGGGGGGGACTACATCGCGTTTTGCGCCGATGCGTGCCAGGACATCTGCCGCCTGATTATTTTCCCGTGCTATATGGTGAAATTCAAGCCCCTCGAACCGAGCTGACATTTTTAGGACGGCATTGCGGTAAGCTGCCATTTTTGGATCCTTGGCATCGAAGTCTCCATTTATTTGGGATATTGCGAGGTTCGAGTCCCCGCGCACCTCTAGGCATTGAATGCCCATTGGATACTGCCATCCGGAGACCATGTAAAAGGGCCTCATATTCGGCTGCATTGTTGGAGTCTGTGTACATAATCTAGAGTATGTATTGAACTGTGTCTCCTGTGGGGGACATCAAAATGATGCCAGCCCCCAGTCCGGCCAACATCTTGGAGCCGTCGAAATGCATGATCCAATTTGAATATGTGTCGTACTCTTTAGGGAGTTCGGCCTCCGTCCATTCTGCGACGAAGTCGGAAAAGACTTGCGACTTGATGGCTCACCGTGGCTTATAAGTTATGTCGAACGGGAGGAGCTCAATGGCCCATTTTGCAATCCGGCCCGTTGCGTCACGGTTGTTTATAATATCGTTAAGTGGTACTTCCGAGGCTACTGTTATTGAACACTCTTGAAAGTAGTGTCGTAGCTTCCGGGACGCCATGAATACCGCGTACGCAATCTTTTGATAATGCGGGTACCGTGATTTGCAGGGAGTGAGGATAGTGGACACATAATAGACCGGCTTTTGAAGGGGGAATTTGTGTCCGTCCTCTTCTCATTTGATGACAAGCATTGCGCTTACAACCTAATGTGTTGCTGCAATGTATAATAGCATTGGTTCGCCAAAGTTTGGCGCGGCCAGGACTGGGTTTGTTGCCAGTATGGCTTTTATTTCGTCGAGTCCGGCCGTGGCTGCATCCGTCCATTTGAAGTGTTCGATGCGCCGAAGGAGGCGGTAAAGGGGTAGGGCCTTTTCTCCCAAGCGGGAGATAAAGCGGCTTAGAGCCGCCACGCATCCGGTTAACTTTTGTATTTGTTTGAGGTCCTTTGGGATATCCAGCTGCGACAGAGCTCGGATCTTGGCTGGATTTGCTTCAATTCCTCTACCGGATACAATGAAGCCCAAGATCTTTCCGGCTGGAACGCCGAAAACGCATTTTTCCGGGTTGAGCTTGATGTCGTATGTTCGGAGGTTATCAAATGTGAGCCTCAAGTCGTCTACTAGAGATTCAACATGTCTTGTTTTGATGACCACATCATCTACATATGCCTCCACTGTTTTGCCGATCTGGCTTGCCAGACATGTCTGAATCATCCGCTGATATGTTGCGCCGGCTTTTTTGATCCTGAAGGGCATTGTGTTGAAGCAGAATGGGCCGTATGGTGTGATAGATGTCGTTGCGCCTTGGTCTGGTTCTGCCATCTTGATTTGATGGTAGCCGGAATATGCGTCGAGGAAACACAACGAATCGTGTCCTGCGGTAGCGTCTATAATTTGATTGATGCGGGGGAGGGGGAAGGGATCCTTTGGGCAAGCCTTGTTAAGGTCTTTAAAATCAACACACAGGCGCCAGGATTTGTCCTTCTTTGGTACCATCACCAGGTTTGCTAGCCAGTCCGGATGTTTTATATCTCTGATGAATCCGGCCTCCAATAGCTTTGCTAGCTCCTCTCCCATGGCCTGTCTCTTAGGTTCGGAAAAATGCCGAAGAGCCTGTTTGACAGGTTTGAATCCTATTTGGATACTTAAGCTGTGCTCGGCCAGCCTGCGTGGGATTCCTGGCATGTCTGAAGGGTGCCAGGCGAAAATGTCCCAGTTCTCTCGTAGGAACTCTCGCAGTGCGGCATCTACATCAGGGTTTAATTGTGCCCCGATGGAAACTGTTTTATTGGGGTCCGTTGGATGGACTTGGAATTTGACTATTTCGTCCGCCGGTTTAAAGGAGGTGGACTTGGATCTTTTGTCTAGTACCACATCGTCCCTATTCACCGGAGAGCGCATCGTAGTCAGTTCCTCAGCCGCTAGGGCTTCGGATAATGCCTCGAGGGCCAGTACGGCTGTCTTGTTTTCGGCGCGGAGTGCTATGTCCGGATCACTAGCGAGAGTGATGATCCCGTTAGGCCCGGGCATCTTGAGCTTCATGTACCCGTAATGGGGTATTGCTTGGAAGATTGTAAACGCTTCCCGCCCTAGCAGAGCGTGATAACTGCTGCTGAACGGAGCCACATGGAACGTGACTTCTTCGGACCTGTAATTATCCGGCGTGCCGAACACCACATCTAGTGTGATTTTTCCTATACAGTGCGCTTCCCGACTGGGGATTATTCCTCTAAAGGTTGTGCTGCTTCGCTCAATGCGGTTCCAGTCTATTTCCATTTTTTGAAGGGTTTCCTCATAAATGAGGTTCAATCCGCTGCCGCCGTCCATGAGTACCTTGGTAAGACGAAAGCCGTCCACTATTGGACTGAGGACCAATGCGGCTGGTGCTCGGGCTGTTCGGAATTTAGGTTCATCACTGGCGTTAAAGGTAATAGCCATGTCACTCCATGGGTTTATTGTTGCTACTTGGTAGACTTCGGCAAGGCTGCGGAGTGTCCTTTTTCGCATATTATTTGATGCGAAGGTCTCGAAGACTGTTAATACCGTATTGGTGTCTCTGGGGTGGGTTTCTGTGGCCTCCGGAATTAGGAGATTTTCACCAATTCTGGCCACCTGCCGGAGTATCCAACATGCTCTGAGGCTGTGTTGGTGTGGCGTCCTCTGTACTGTGAATTTTACAGGGTCCATTAAGCCATCCTTCCAGTACGGTTCCATGCCCTTTAGAGGGTTTTTGCTTTTTAGTGCTTGACCCGGGTGTTTGGTGATGATGCACCCTTTTATTTTGGACTGGGTTTATATTCAGGGCCTGATTGTCCCAAAATTTTATTTCGGTTTTCCACGCGCTTTCCTTCGCACAGTACTTTCGTACATTGGATGCCAAGTCAGCGAAGCGTGTAATATCACGGCGACTTATGGCGTTGAGTATTCCCTTGTCCATGTAATTATTGCAGAAGATTGAGATTGCGTCTTCCTCGCGGCAGCCCCTTAGCCTGTTCTTAACCAGGAGGAATCTGGCCTAGTAATGATGTACTGTTTCATCGGGTTCTTGCCTGATTTTGGATAGATCGCTTATGTTGGGGTGGGTGGGTGGAATTAAATCTGAAGCCTCACCCCATCTGAGGCTCAGAAGCCGAGGAATTTCCGAACTCGAAAATTTGGTTTCCTGGATGTTGTCCAATGAATCCAGCCCGTCGCCTGACTCTAAGTTCAGGTCTTGAGTGATATCCTCCCTTCCGCGGGTATCCGGCTTAGAGGGATCGGGAATCCGGATGTAGCGAGTCCTCAAGATAGATGAAGGGTCGCTGCATTGTCCCTCTACCACGGCCACGTGATGGGTGACTTGGGGAGAGTTAATCTCTCTCAGATCAGGTTTAGGCCCAATCTGGTCGTAATCCGTAGCGACTCCCAGGGCGGCGAAGCGATCCAAGAGCTCGTTTATGGAGGAGAGCTCCATTGGATCTAACTGCTCGGCGAGTTCCGAGCTGACATGAAGATTGTTTTCGATGGCTCGAGAGGTCATCGTCAGAGTAGAAGCCGAACAGGTGGTCATAAGAAAACCACCTAGCCAGAGGGTTTGGCCGACAACCAAAGCTCCCTTAGCAACGGTTCCGTCTTTAAAGACGGGGCGAGGCATCCTTCCTGATGGCGACGACACAGAGGAACTCTCAATGAAAGCACCAATGTCGGTGTCAAAACCGGCGGATCTCGGGTAGGGGGTCCCGAACTGTGCGTCTAGGCCGGATGGTAACAGGAGGCAAGGGACACGAAGTTTTACCCAGGTTCGGGCCCTCTCGATGGAGGTAAAACCCTACGTCCTGCTTGATTAATATTGATGATATGGGTAGTACAAGATTAGATCTACCACAAGATCGGAGAAGCTAAACCCTAGAAGCTAGCCTATGGTATGATTGTTGTTGTGTATGTCGTCCTACGGACTAAAACCCTCCGGTTCATATAGACACCGGAGAGGGTTAGGGTTACACAAAGTCGGTTACAATGGTAGGAGATCTACATATCCGTATCGCCAAGCTTGCCTTCCACGCCAAGGAAAGTCCCTTCCGGACACGGGACGGAGTCTTCAATCTTGTATCTTCATAGTCCAGGAGCCGACTGAAGGTATAGTCCGGCCATCCGGACACCCCCTAATCTAGGACTCCCTCAGTTTGCCTAGTGTAGTCTACCTTCCGCTGCAGGGTAATAGGTTTATTTCTATCGTTTGTCTTCGAAACTTCCATGTTTTGAAGACTTTCATAAAAATCGCCTATTCACCCCCCTCTAGTCGATCACTAGCACTTTCAATTGGTATCAGAGCAAGGTACTCCCTTGTTCTGTGTGATTTGGTTTAACCACCTGGAGTTTTAGCTATGTCGACTGCAGGGAGAATTAAAGTCTCCGCTGCGTGCCTCGTCTTTGATGGAACTGAATATCCCTACTGGAAGAATAAGTTGCGCATGCATCTTGAAGCCATTGATGTCGACCTATGGTATGTCGTCAATAATGGCGTTCCCAAGGCTGGTGAAGGTGTCACCGCTGCTGATGTCAAGAAGTTCGTTCAACTGACTCCACTGCCAAGAACATCATCTGTGGTCATCTGACCAAAGGACAGTATGGCCACGTGAGTGCTTTGGAAACATCTAAGCTAGTCTGGGACTGGCTCTCCAAGGTCAACGAAGGCGTCTCAACCCAGAGAGATCAGAGAATCAGTGTCCTTCGCAACCTTTTCAACCGCTTCAAGAGAAATGACAATGAGAATGTCCAGCTCACGTTTGATCGACTCACTGACATCACAAATGAGCTTCAAGCCCTCGGCGCTACTGAGATCACCAAGCATGAAGTCGTCAAGACACTCCTGAGATCACTTGACAGCTCGTTTGACACCCTAGCCCTGATGATCCAAGAACGTCCTGACTTCAAAACACTCGATCCGTCTGACATACTTGAGAGGCTCAACACACACGAGTTTCAGCTTTCTGAGAAAAGAGACATCTACGGTCCCAACTATGGGCGAACTCGTGCCATGAAGGCAAAAGTTGTCTCCTCATCTGAAGAAGAGTCTGACAGCAGTTCTGATGATCCTGAAGACATTGGAAAGGAGCTTGCTATGCTTGTGAAGAAGTTCCAAAAATTCACCAAGAAGAAAGGCTTCAGAAAGTCCTCACGATCAAGCTCAAGGAATGATGAAGCTTCTGCTCGTGACTACAAGAAGAGAACATGCCACAAGTGCAAGAAACCTGGCCACTACATCTCTGAGTGTCCGCACTGGGACAATGAGAACAAGAAGAAAAAGAAGAGCAAGGAGTATGATTCTGACGAGAAGAAGAAGAAGAAGAAATACTCAAAGTCTTCTTCCAAGTCCTCCTCAAAGTCTTCATCACACAAGAAGAGCTCATCTGGCAAGGCACGTGCGTTTATTGGCAAGGAAATGGATTCAGAGGAGGAGTCTGCTTCTGAGGAGGCGGAAGTGGAGTCTGAGGAGGAGTCCGATTCTGGTGTGGCAAGTCTGGCTACAACTTACGTTGCCAAGTCCATCTTCAACATTGAAGACAATGTCACCAACGCCGATGCTAATGATAAGGACGACTCCACTCCCACCTACTGCTTCATGGCACGCGGTGCCAAGGTAAACTCACGCACCACTCACTATCAAACATCAAGTGAAGATGACTCTGATTGTGGTTCCAAACCCAGCTACAAAACACTTGCTAAAATTGCAACTGAACAACAGAAAGCTATGGAACATATTCAAAAATTATTAGACAAAAGCGATGACCTGTTGGACGCTGAAATGACTCGATCTCAGTCCTTAATTGAAGACATAAAAAATCTTCATGTTAAGTATGAGGAACTTGAAAGTTGTCATGAAACGCTCTCAACATCTCATGAAAAGCTTTCCTATGATTATCTTCAAAGGAAGCAAGACCTTGAAAAATTGAGAGCGGCTCATGAAGATATTCAAAAGGAAAATGAGTCACTTCACGCCAAACAGATCAGTTCCGCTTAGGAAGGTTTTGAACCATCATGTCTTAAATGCATTGAGCGTGATAACGCTACTTCTATTGCTGAATGTTCTACTGCTGCTACTGTTGCAATATCTTCAACTGTTGATGTGATAACTAACCCCTTTGCTGAGGATGCCACTGCTATTGCTGATGACAATGCTAGGTTGAAGACATTGCTTGAAACAGGGATGTTCAAAAGTCTCAAAGGGCATCAGACACTACGTGATGTCCTCAAAAGGCAGATCCTGAACCGAACCCCTAGGAAAGAGGGTGTCGGGTTCGAAAGGAAAATGAATGCTGATGGCTCTTACTGGAAACCTGAGCAGTACCCCAAAACCACATGGGTTGCTGCAAAGGGACCTTTAGTGGATCCATCCACCCTATCTGGCTTCACTTGTGCTAATCCCATTGTTATTGATGAATCCTTTGATGCAAACTATAAACTGTTTAAGAATCAGAATGGTGAAGTGTTTGCCAGGTATATTGGTACTAACTGCAGGAATGGACCGCCTATGAAGAAGGTCTGGGTGCCGAAAAGGTGTTTGGAGAATCTTCCTATGAATGTCATCATGACACCACAGGTGAAGAAGACAAATCCCAGACCACAGGCTTCATACGGTCCAAAGGCTTCATATAGACAGAGGACTCACCCGAGTCACACTAACGCAAATGTTTTGCAGGGAAGCCATACTCAGGCCTGTGAATATGAGCGTGTTTCATCAAACCGCCATGTTCATAAGACCAAGAACTATTCTGCTTATTCTTATGAGTACTATTGTCCACCTACAAGACTTTTTGCTAGGGATCCAAAGCCAAAGTTCTCAGATGCTGCACTTAGACTCATTGCTTGGAAGCCACCCTTGAAGATGTGGGTGGCTAAGAAAGCTTAACTCTCTTTTGCAGGGAAAGGTCTCCAGCCGAAAACCAAAATCGTCTGAAGCTATTGCTGGGGACCTTAAACATCTTGTAGGGCGCAAGATCAAATGCCCAAATGGTCTTATTATGTACTTTGTTCCTAAGTCGGTTGCTACTTGCCCTATCAGTCCTAATCTCGATCTAAGCTTTCATAATCCACTGGCTTGTCAAATGTTTTTGCTTCACAATTCTCTTCGTGAAGCCTATCCCCCTAACTGCACTGTAGGGTACGACACCAACTGCTTCAGAATGGATTATTGATAGTGGGTGTACCAATCACATGACTGGCAAGCGAAGCCTTCTTATGGACTCAACCTTACGTCCATCTGACAAAAGTCACATCACATTTGCTGACACTGGTAAAAGTAAGGTATTGGGTCTAGGTAGAGTTGCAATCTCAAAGGATCAACACATGGATAAAGTCATGCTTGTTGAATCCCTTGGTTTCAACTTAATGTCTGTCTCAATGCTTTGCGATTTTGTGGGGACCCCGACTCATAAGTCATGATCACCGATGCACGTGTACAGTGATCCCAGAGATCAATGCTCACTGAACACACAAAAGCTGAATAACAAGAGTCTTACATCCGTACATACCGACTTACATAAATTATGACCATTATGGTCAAGTTTTGAGTATAACATTGTAGCGGAAATCTTCGTCAATAACTTGGACCCATGCCATCTGCCTTAACCCTACAGGCATTCTGACTGGGAAGCATCCTAGCTCACAGGTTCGTCACCGAAATATTCTTCATCATATCCTGTTCTTTCATGCCTGGCCAATAAAATAACCAGTGGCAAGCCAATGAGTACTTTGAATGTACTCGCAAGCAACCCAAGGGTGATAACAGAATAATTATGCAAGGCACTACTGCTAAATTGACGTTTTTGCGGAAAGCTAATTTTTCTCATGCAAGTAAGATCAACATTTATCAAGGACATGAATGCATCTGTGTCGGTGTCAAAACCGGCGGATCTCGGGTAGGGGGTCTCGAACTGTGCGTCTAGGCCGGATGGTAACAGGAGGCAAGGGACACGAAGTTTTACCCAGATTCGGGCCCTCTTGATGGAGGTAAAACCCTACGTCCTGCTTGATTAATATTGATGATATGGGTAGTATAAGAGTAGATCTACCACGAGATCGGAGAGGCTAAACCCTAGAAGCTAGCCTACGGTATGATTGTTGTTCTATATGTTGTCCTACGGACTAAAACCCTCCGGTTTATATAGACACCGGAGAGGGTTAGGGTTACACAAAGTCGGTTACAATGGTAGGAGATCTACATATCCGTATCGCCAAGCTTGCCTTCCACGCCAAGGAAAGTCCCTTCCGGACACGGGACGAAGTCTTCAATCTTGTATCTTCATAGTCCAGGAGTCCGGCCAAAGGGTATAGTCCGGCCATCCGGACACCCCCTAATGCAGGACTCCCTTGTGGCCATCCATCTCCATGCCCGAAGGTCTTGGAGAGCTTGCGGAGAAGCTAAAGGGAGCACGGCGGCACTTCCGATTGTGGAAGATAACGGCCTGCCGTCAAGGCGCTAGGGAGGCCTGGGCCATGGTGAAGACGCGGTACACAAAGGTTGACCCCAACCACATGGCCGAGGTCGGTCCTGTGGGGCCTGATGGGAAGGAGATCCCTGTAAGCTTAGTATACGGCCAAGTAGAATTGGCCGCAAAGTATTCCCAGCAGGACTGTAAATTAGATAGCCTGTTAGATGGTATTGAAGAGGAATACAATCAGTCAGAATGACTATGTAATTTAATTGACATTTATGATGCCTTCTAGCCGGATTGTAGATCGTTTGTCATGGCCGACCTTTTTGCTTCAGCGTCGGGACCTGACGGTCCGGAGTGTGTCCGAATTCCCATGCGGTTATATAAGAACCGGGGAATGCATGGAGACCAAGCGTAGGGGTCATTAGTGCATTAACAGACAAGTGCCTGACTAGTTATGTTATATTACATGGTTAGTAAGAAACATCTTCCAGGGAGAATAGTTCCGTTAGGGGTTCCTTTCCCTGGGAGGCATGCCCTAAAGTGCATGCCCATTCTGCGAAAAAAAAGACACAGGAAAAAGCATCTGGGGGCGCATAAATAAATAAATGAAAAGATCATCTTTTAGGTCACCGACCGAATATTCCCTTAAGAACGCTAGCTTTCGGCTTCACCCAGTCTGAGGTACACATCCGGCTGATCCGGCAGTAACAATCGTAGAGGTGCTCCCTTTACCGCCTAGCCGAATAAACGAGAACGTAGGGGTAAGCACAGGAGCCAGGCAACCCAGCTTGGCCAAAACTTAAGTCATATCGATGCATATAATGGTGAAATAAAAGGTACATGCGGAAGTGTAACACATGTGTTGGGCATGAAGCCCGTATAGATAAGCTTCTGTTAAGAGAAGCCCCCAGGTTTAATGAGTGCGAATAGCACGTCATTTGATGAGCCTTTAAAGGCTATAAGAGAAAGGAAGGGGAGAATGAGAGAAATGTAAGACAGACAATATATAAAAAATGGACAGAGGAAGGAGACGAACGCAGAGTCCAGCGCAAGGCATAGAATCTTCGGAGACGGGCTGCGTTCCATGGGTTCGGCTCGAGTCGGTTATCCGATGCATCTCGCAGGCGATACGCTCCACCAGTCAGGACTTGGTCAATTATGAAGGGACCTTCCCACTTGGGCTTGAGTTTGTCCTTTTTCTTGTCCGACAGACGTAGAACTAATTCGCCAACGTTGTAATTTTTGGCCCGTACTTCTCTGCTTTGGTATCTTCGAGCCTGCTGTTGATAGAATGCGGAACGAGCTTTTGCCATGTCACACTCCTTGAGGGAGTCCTGGATTAGGGGGTGTCCGGATGGCCGGTCTATACCTTCAGCCGGACTCCTGGACTATGAAGATACAAGATTGAAGACTTCGTCCCGTGTCCGGAAGGGACTTTCCTTGGCGTGGAAGGCAAGCTTGGTGATACGGATATGTAGATCTCCTACCATTGTAACCGACTTTGTGTAACCCTAACCCTCTCCGGTGTCAATATAAACCGGAGGGTTTTAGTCCGTAGGACAACATATAGAACAACAATCATACCATAGGCTAGCTTCTAGGGTTTAGCCTCTCCGATCTCGTGGTACATCTACTCTTGTACTACCCATATCATCAATATTAATCAAGCAGGACGTAGAGTTTTACCTCCATCAAGAGGGCCCGAACCTGGGAAAACTTCTGTCCCTTGCCTCCTGTTACCATCCGGCCTAGACGCGCAGTTCGGGACCCCCTACCCGAGATCCGCCGATTTTGACACCGACATTGGTGCTTTCATTGAGAGTTCCTCTGTGTCGTCGCCATCAGGAAGGATGCCTTGCCCCGTCTTTAAAGACGACACCGTTGCTAAGGGAGGTTTGGCTATCGGCCAAACCCTCCGGCTAGGTGGTTTTCTTATGACCGCCTGTTCGGCTTCTACGCCGACGATGACCTCTCGAGCCATCGAAAACAATCTTCATGTCAGCTCGAAACTTGCCGAGCAGTTAGATCCAATGGAACTCTCCTCCATAAACAAGCTCTTGGATCGCATCGCCGCCCTGGGAGTCGCTACGGATTATGACCAGATTGGTCCTAAACCCGATCTGAGAGAGATTAACTCTCCCCAAGTCACCCATCACGTTGCCGTGGTAGAGGGACAGTGCGGCGACCCTTCATCTATCTTAAGGACCAGCTACGTCCGGATTCCCGATCCCTCTAAGCGGATACCTGTGGAGGGGAGGATATCACTCAAGACCTGAACTTAGAGTCAGGCGACGGGCTGGATTCATTAGACAACATCCAGGAATCCAAATTTTTGAGTTCGGAAACTCCTCGGCCTTCGAGCCTCAGATTGGGTGAGGCTTCGGATTTAATTCCACCCACCCACCCGAACACAAGCGATCTATCCCAAATCAGGCAAGAGCCCGAAGGAACAATACATCACTACTGGGCTAGATTCCTCTTGGTTAGGAACAGGATAAGGGACTTCCGCAAGGAAGACACAATCTCAATCTTCTGCAATAATTGCACGGACAAGGGAATCCTCAACGCCATAAGTCGCCGTGATATTACACGCTTCGCTGACTTGGCATCCATCGTACGGAAGTACTGTGCGATAGAAAGCGCTTGGAAAACCGAAATAAAATTTTGGGACGATCCTGCCCTGAGTACAAACCCAGTCCGAAATAAAATGGTGCATCATCGCCAGACACCCGGGTCAAACACCAAAAAGCAAAAACCCTCTACAGGGCATGGAACCGTACTGGAAGGATGGCTCAATGGGCCCTGTAAAATTCACAGTACAGAGGATGCCACACCAAGTCAGAGCCTTAGAGCATGTTGGATGCTCCGGTAGGTGGCCAAAATTGGCGAAGATCTCCTAATTCCGGAGGCCACAAAAAGCCACCCCAGAGACACCGATACGGTATTAACAATCTTCGAGACTTTCGCATCAAATAATATGCGAAAAAGGACACTCCGCAGCCTTGCCGAAGTCTACCAAGTAGCAACAATAAACCCATGGAGTGACACGGCTATTACCTTTAACGCCAGCGATGAACCTAAATTCCGAATAGCCCGAGCACCAGCCGCATTGGTCCTCAGTCCAATAGTGGACGGCTTTCGTCTTACCAAGGTACTCATGGACGGCGGCAGCGGATTGAACCTCATTTACGAGGGATCCCTTCAAAAAATGGAAATAGACTGGAACCGCATTGAGCGAAGCAGCACAACCTTTAGAGGAATAATCCCTAGTCGGGAAGCGCGCTGTACAGGAAAAATCACACTAGATGTGGTGTTCGGCACGCCGGATAATTACAGATCTGAAGAGGTCACGTTCCATGTGCCTCCGTTCAGCAGCGGTTATCACGCTCTGCTAGGGCGGGAAGCGTTTACAATCTTCCAAGCAATACCCCATTACGGGTACATGAAGCTCAAGATGCCCGGGCCTAACGGGATCATCACTCTCGCTAGTGATCCGGACATAGCACTCCGCGCCGAAAACAAGACAGCCGCACTGGCCCTTGAGGCACTATCCGAAGCCCTAGCGACTGCGGAACTGACTGTGCTGCGCTCCATGGTGTATAGGGACGATGCGGTACTCGACAAAAGATCCAAGTCCACCTCCTTTAAACCGGCGGATGAAATAGTCAAATTCCAGGTCCATCCAACGGACCCCAATAAAACAGCTTCCATCGGGGCACAGTTAAACCCTGATGTAGACGCCGCACTATGAGAGTTCCTACGAGAGAACTGGGACATTTCGCATGGCACCCTTCCATAGTGCTGCTGCTGGATGGAGTCTTCCCCAACCTCTCCTTCTCCCCTTGCTGGATCAAGGCGTAGGAGACGTCACCGGGCTGTATGTGTGTTGAACGCGGAGGTGCCATCCGTTCGGCACTAGGATCATCGGTGATTTGGATCACGACGAGTACGGCTCCATCAACCCCATCCACTTGAATGCTTCCGCTTAGCGATCTACAAGGGTATGTAGATGCACTCTCCTTCCCTCGTTGCTAGATTACTCCATAGATTGATCTTGGTGATGCGTAGAAAATTTTGAATTTCTGCTACGTTCCCCAACGACATGCTCTAAGGCTGTGAGTTGGTGTGGCGTCCTCTGTACTGTCAATTTTACAGGGTCCATTAAGCCATCCTTCCAGTACGGTTCCATGCCCTGTAGAGGGTTTTTGCTTTTTGGTGTTTGACCCGGGTGTCTGGCGATGATGCCCCCTTTTAATTCGGACTGGGTTTGTATTCAGGGCCAGATCGTGCCAAAATTTTATTTTGGTTTTCCAGGCGCTTTCCATCGCATAGTACTTTCGTACAACAGACTCCAAATTAGCGAAGCGTGTAATATCACAGCGACTTATGGAGTTGAGGATTCCCTTGTCCATGCAATTATTGCAGAAGATTGAGATTGCGTCTTCCTTGCGGCAGTCCCTTATCCTGTTCCTAACCAGGAGGAATCTGGCCCAGTAATGATGTACTGTTTCTTCGGGCTCTTTCCTGATTTGGGATAGATTGCTTATGTTCGGGTGGGTGGGTGGAATTAAATCCGAAGCCTCACCCCATCCGAGGCTCAGAGGCCGAGGAATTTCCGAACTCGAAAATTTGGATTCTTGGATGTTGTCCAATGAGTCCAGCCCGTCGCCTGACTCTAAGTTCAGGTCTTGAGTGATATCCTCCCCTCCACGGGTATCCGGCTTGGAGGGATTGGGAATCCGGACGAAGCTAGTCCTTAAGATAGATGAAGGGTCGCCGCACTGTCCCTCTACCACGGCAACGTGATGGGTGACTTGGGGAGAGTTAATCTCTCTCAGATCGGGTTTAGGCCTAATCTGGTCATAATCCGTAGCGACTCCCAGGGCGGCGATGCGATCCAAGAGCTCGTTTATGGAGGAGAGATCCATTGGATCTAACTGCTCGGTAAGTTCCGAGCTGACATGAAGATTGTTTTCGATGGATCGAGAGGTCATCGTCGGCGCAGAAGCCGAACAGGCGGTCATAAGAAAACCACCTAGCCGGAGGGTTTGGCCGACAGCCAAAGCTCCCTTAGCAATGGTGTCGACCTTAAATACGGGGCGAGGTATCCTTCCTGATGGCCACGACACAAAGGAACTCTCAATGAAAGCACCAATGTCGGTGTCAAAACCGGCGGATCTCGGGTAGGGGGTCCCGAACTGTGCGTCTAGGCCGGATGGTAACAGGAGGCAAGGGACACGAAGTTTTACCCAGGTTCGGGCCCTCTTGATGGAGGTAAAACCCTATGTCCTGCTTGATTAATATTGATGATATGGTTAGTACAAGAGTAGATCTACCACGAGATCGGAGAGGCTAAACCCTAGAAGCTAGCCTATGGTATGATTGTTGTTCTATATGCTGTCCTATGGACTAAAACCCTCTGGTTTATATAGACACCGGAGAGGGTTAGGGTTACACAAAGTCGGTTACAATGGTAGGAGATCTACATATCCGTATCGCCAAGATTGCCTTCCACGCCAAGGAAAGTCCCTTCCGGACACGGGACGAAGTCTTCAATCTTGTATCTTCATAGTCGAGGAGTCCAGCCAAATGGTATAGTCCGGCCATCCGGACACCCCCTAATCCAGGACTCCCTCAGCCTGCAACAAGTATCAGGAGGTTACAGACATTAACATCGAGAAGGAGTTGTGAACAACTCGTGCTCAAGCTCATCGTGACTTCCTCACGAATCCCATCAACATATTTACCGAACCGTGTTGTTTTCCAGAAACATATGGACATAGTCTAAGCAGCACCACCCAACTGTCCTTGACCATGGACACGGCTATTCGAATAGTTTTACACTCTGCAAAGGTTGCACAGTTTACCCACAAGATCCGGGGAACTTCCGTGTCATCCACGACCCGCGGTACCTCAAGTACCCAGGGTAAGCACCCGATCACTATCTTTCCCTAGACGACACTAACAAGGAGTCCACTCGTTGTTCCATATCCTGACGATGTACATCATACGAGACTCACTCGAGATCGTAACATCCGAGAGGGGACACAACGGTGTATCCGGTGCCCTATGAAAACAGTCATGGCCGCCCTACCTGGCACGACCCCATCCCGAGAGAGAGCACCAACTCTCCCCCGTCACTAGTAATGCGGGCTCCAAGTTAGTATCGGCCTAGGTAATCAATAATGCCCTTTCCCATATAAGGGTAGAGTGGTCGCGCATGTTTGGTTGGGACGGTCGACAAATCTTAAATCTAATCCATCTCTGTAAACAACACTTTTATCAAGCCTCAGTACACTACTTCTCCACCAAGTAGTGACCTAGTTCATCATCATCTCCCAGGGGCATTAGTGGCACCCACTGGGTTGTTTGCAAGTATGTCAAACCACACTTGTTTCTTTCCATGCATAACCCTGATCCACTTTCCGTAGCAACTACTTTAGCATCCTATCTACTCCCACCGGCATAACCCTCATAGAAAGGTAGGGTCATGCATCATGCAAGTGTCAACGAGAAAAGCAATGGAGGCACCACCTCAAGTGGCCACCATTTTATCATGACTTCGATGCAAGCAATGAAAGTGTCATATGACATGCACAAAAAGGGTTTCTTAGACATGGTCAAAGGGCTGCTTGCCTGTTTTAATAAAGTCTTCGAGGTCTTCAAATATCTCTGGTCCAACTCCGAGCATTTCGTCTACTTCGTCAACTATCATCGAAAGCAACCATAATAAGCAACACAACAAGGCAGAAAATAAAACTGCTCTAAAAATATTAATTTGACTTTTCTAGGGCATCTCAGGTTATATGAAAAATAACCAGAGTGGTTTCATTGGAATTGGGTCCGTGGATATTTCTTAACATTTTGATATGATGGAATCAAGGGGTTTATGGATTTGCAAGAAGTGTACAGAAATATATTTTTGAAAAATGAGCAAAGGCACCCATTTAACAAAACATGATTTTAGAAGCATCTAGGAGTTGGTTTCACTGGATTTGGGGTTCAAATGAATTCCCTATGAATTGGCAAAGTTGACAGGTATGAAGAAATGGCTCATTATTTTGTGTGGCACTTAGAATCATCTTGGAGCTTCAACAATGGAATTTTGATTAAATATGTGCTCTCTGTGATTTTCTAAAGTTTGGCTCAAAAAAGGAAATATAGGTTTATTTAAATATGTGTGAAGGAAACTTTTCTAGAAAACAGTGAATGTTGTACCATGAGGTAGATCAGGAATTTAGAAGACCCTAGGATTTTGAATCATCAAATTTGGAACTTATTTGAAAATTTGGGAGATTTTACAAGTTTTACAGAAAAGAAAAAGGAAAAGATTTTTACCCGAATGGGCTGGATCTGGGCGGCGACAGCGCGCAGCGGGCGAGATATAGTGCCGAGCGCACTGGGCCTGGCCCAGTCGCTCAGCCGCGCAGAGGGGGGAGTGGCGGCGTCGAAAACGCCCGCCAGGAGTGCGCCTTGGCCGCGAGGAGACGGCTTCCGAAGAAGTCGTGTCCACTTAACTCGTGGGCCCGGCCCTCAGGGACACATGGGGCCCTCAGGGACGGTGCCGGCGTTCTCCCCGGTGGCACCGGCCATATCTGGCGACGCCCAGCAGACCAGCGGGTCCAGGAGACAACGCCGCATCCGCCAAGGTGCGCTGCGACCGCAGGGGTGGTCGGACGCGGGCCCTTCGTCGGTCATGGCGGGTGGGGCCGGAGGTGGAGATGGGGCTCAACTGCATGGTCACGGGAAGGAGGGGAAGTAGCAGGGGAGAGTTCCACGATGGTCGTGGTGATGCGATGGGATGATGAGGCGAGGAGGAGGGGGCTCGGGTGGCGCGAATTTAAGCCGAGGCCGACGGAAGGCTCCGGCCATGCTGGTGGATGGAGGGCACGGGGATCCAGAGGGAGGCCTGGGACGGCTTTATATAGCCGGCATGTGGCTCACCGTGGTCCAGTGCGCCGGGCGAGGCTGTTGCCGTTGCTGCAGGTCACGGGGGCTCATGTGGGCGTGTCCGGGGCGTTAGTGGAGCAGGTCTACGACCAGGGGAAGGGAGATAAGGAGCGGGGAAGTGCCAGGGAATCGCATGTGTTAGGCTGCCCATTGGAGCGCTCGGGCGGCCGGTGCGCGTGGGAGAGGAGGCAGGAGGAGGGAGAAGGAGGAGGGGTACCAGGCCGTGGCATGTTGAGGACGCCGAGGAGCATCGTCAGGCGCATTGGGGAGGCCCGAGGTGGCCGGAGGCGCTTGGCAGGGGGCGGCTACAGTGCGGGAGCGCACTGTAGCGCGCTCCAGAGCGCCCAAATGGCCGGCATGGCCATTTTCTATGCAATGTGGGTTCCTCCAAGCAGGTCCATCTGGTCTAGGAGGGAGTAAAGAAAGGGGGAGGGGCCTTGGATGCCATGGGTGGCCAGTAGGAGAAGAGTGGGGTTGAGAGAGATATGGAAATGGGCTGTCCAGAGGGGTAAATGAGGTGGTTTCACCCCTCAATCATTGAGCTGAGATGCAACCATAGTTACTGGAGGTAGAAGAGGGTCAGGAGTAGCTGTGGAACAAAGTTGAGCCCATGATGATTAGTGGAAGAGGTCAAAAATGGCATTTTGGAAAAGTGTCAGAAGGTGTTTGATGTAGGTTTGGGCAAGCAAATGGACTTCCCTTGTCATGACGCTTGACAGGGTCAAATGGCCTTAGAAAATAAGAGGCTCCACCAAGATTGAGTTCATTTGGGCAAAGTTGCCAATGCAACTTTTGTAAACCCTAGAAATCAACAGAAATGTACTTTCCAAGATTTATTCATGCAAATCTATTCTCCTTGATGCACCACTTAGTGTAGTGTCATAATTTGAGGTTCTGAACATGTGCACAAATGTTGAGATGAAAAGGAGAAAGTTTCCAATGTAAAGTTGTTCAAATTTGGTTCTGGATAGAGAGGGTTTTGGGACACTTTGATCAAGATAACATTCTCTCCAAGTTGTTCCATTTGGTGTAGATGCATTATTACACCATTTGAGAATGTGCACCAAGTTTGAGAGCATTTGGACATGTTTGACAGTGCAAAGTTGTTCAAACTTGAAAAAGGAAAGAAGTGGTTTTGAGAGGTTTTCATGGGGTTATACTATTCTCCATGACATGAGACTTGGAACGATCATCGAACATGTCATATGTGACATGCTAGAATTTTCTTGGAATTTTTGGGGAATATTTCCTTTGTAAATATTTCAAAAGCTTGAAATATCCAGAAAGGGTTTTTGAGGGATTTGACCAATATCTTGAACATGACCATGTGTTGAAACTCTTATATATGGACAATATATGTCCACTGAGTTTCCCTAGGTTTTTCCCAAATATTTTTAAAGTATTAAAATAATTTTAATCTATTAAAGACCATTTCTGGACTTAAGAAAAAGACTTTAAATAAAATAGGAAAGTAACTTTTAAAATTATATTTTTGTGGTTTCTGGGTGTCCTATAGCTAATAGGAAACAAATATATTTTTATAAAGATTTTTACTGCCCTTAATTAAGTACTTGTAGTGCAAATCTCAATTCAGGGGTTTTTGAAAACTAATTTTTGAAAATACTATTTGGCCAAATTATTTTTGTAAGAAATTATTTTTATGTCCTATACACATGGCATGATCATTGGGAAAGGTTTTTGGATCAAGGAGAAGGAGTATAAGAGTTCAAGAATTTATTTGATTTTTAGAGCACTTGCAAACAGCTGTCAAACATTCAATCAAAGCAAAGACAAAACACTCAAAAGTTTTTGTCATACCACATTTTATCATTTTTATTAGATTAAGTGTTGTGGCATGAAAATCAGGGTGTGACAGACCTACCCCCTTACAAGAATCTCGTCCCCGAGATTCCCAGACTAGGCGCGGAAAGGGACAGAGAAACTTGGATCTGGGGTAGTCTTAAAGTCCTCATGTTGCTTCTGCTTCCATGTGGTGCTCCATTGAACTTGAAGTACTTGATGGTGTGGCTTCGTGTATGACGTTCTTCTTGACCCAGGTTGCTAATGGGTAGCTCACGGTAGGTTAGATTGGGCTAGGGGTCGATGGCTCGATGGCCGATGCCCTCGTAGAGATCGGGCTAGTTAGGAAGTTGGAAACACTTCCGAGGTGTGTCGCGTGGAAAAATGCTGTGCACAGTGGGTAACTCGGGTGGTATCTCCAGCTGGTAACTATCTTTTCTTCGTCTCTTAGCGATCTCAGAGGGGGTTGTTAAATCTTGGTGTGAGCTTCCCTTTGACATGGAAATGCTTGGTTCCATTAAGAGAAGTGGCTTGCAAATACACCTGGTCTTCGACGCGGAGGTTTACTTCTTGACGATGGTGGTTGTTGTAGTTCTTCCTTCTTGACATGGCGGTCTTCAAACGTTCCCTAACCAGCTGAACAACTCTTCTTCCGTCTTCAGGTGGACATGTGTGTCCTCAAATAAAGATGATAACTAACTTGCCCAAGTACTCTATGAAGTATATGGGGTACGTAGAGTGGGCTAAGGTATTGGTGGTGGTCACGGTTGAGTATTGACCAAGGTCTTCCAGACCTAGAGTCAAGGCCCAAGGTCATGGTCCGACCATGTTGTGGCTTGGTAGGGCTTAAGGGTTTCAAGGATTCTAGTGTGTGGGTGAACGCTATCATATTATCTTTAAGCATGGTTTCTGAGATGCCAATAGCCTACCTAGTCCTTCAAACAAATCACCTTATACCACCGAAAGCATCATCTCGTATGTGTCAACTCCCGCCATTACTCATGCTATTCATATCCCCAGGACCCTCGAGAGGAGGTCTAACAAAATCGTACATGTCTACGATCCCCAAACTCATATGTAGGGCTACCCCTAAAAATCCATGGGTAGAGCATACAAACTGGACTAAAACACGATAATCCAAGTGATCATCCTATTCTTCCAAAGTCCATGTGACTGCATCTCTATCCTAAGGAAACACGTCGTATGCCACTCCAAAATCTTGTTTCATTCCTATGAATCAAATCCAACAACCCGTTAACTTCCATTGATCACTACATAATCCATTAATTCTACAAATCCAATGTATATGGTGTTCCACACGATCTTCTAATGTCCTATAATCCTCAAATACTTGAAAAGGGTCATCTTTACTATAGTCAGTCCACCAATTCCCATTATCGGGGTCAAGTAACTTCCAACCTCAAGCTTATATAGATCCTTAAATCAACTCCAATCTCCTAGTTTATTGTCCATCGAGAAACATGGTATCACGATCAAGATCATCAGTCCAAATCCAGTTTACTCCGAACCATGTAGACTTACTCCGCATCTATACTCAACTAGAATCACCTACTTAAATCCAAATCTCATGTCCAACGAAAATCCATACATGTTTCCCCCAAGTCATTATCGTAATATCAACTGTCTCCTATCAATATCATCTGATCAAGTCAAATCCTTGCACCTCCAAGAATCTCAGCTTGCGATCATAATTGTTCTACAAAATCCAATTTACTCAGGGGTAATGAAAGTTATGCTACTCCATTAATACGATCCCACCAAGTTCAACATGAAATCCTTATAATCCACCAAAGAGTCTCAGATAATTCCTCAGGGTCACTGATATAAACCCATCAAGTCATTTGTCCTCTATTCCTTTATCCTCAGATCGGTCTCCCCTATGGCATCGTCAGTTCTTGTGCTATATTAGGATGATAATGTGCTCGTTCACTATGTCCACTAGTTCCATAATGAACCCAGTGATAAGCAAGGTTACGGAGGCTTAACCAGTTCTCTTGCAATTATGTGGGTTAAGCACATTGTCGGTGTCAAAACCGGCGGATCTCGGGTAGGGGGTCCCGAACTATGCGTCTAGGCCGGATGGTAACAGGAGGTACGGGACACGAAGTTTTACCCAGGTTCGGGCCCTCTCGATGGAGGTAAAACCCTACGTCCTGCTTGATTAATATTGATGATATGGGTAATACAAGAGTTGATCTACCACAAGATCAGAGAGGCTAAACCCTAGAAGCTAGCCTATGGTATGATTGTTGATGTGTATGTTGTCCTACAGACTAAAACCCTCCAGTTTATATAGACATCGGATAGGGTTAGGGTTACATAGAGTCGGTTACAATGGTAGGAGATCTAAACATCCGCATCTTCAAGCTTGCCTTCCACGCCAAGGAAAGTCCCTTCCGGACACGGGACGAAGTCTTCAATCTTGTATCTTCATAGTCCAGGAGTCCGGCTTGAAGGTATAGTTCGGCTATCCGAACACCCCCTAATCCAGGACTCCCTCAGTAGCCCTTGAACCAGGCTTCAATGACGACGAGTTCGGCGCGCAAATTGTCTTCGGCATTGCAAGGCGGGTTCCTCCTCCAAGTACTTCATAGAAGATTTTGAACACAAAGATAGTGTCCGGCTCTGCAAAATAAGTTTCCACATATTGCCATAGAGAGAATAATAATATTAACACAAATCTAATCTGCTGACGTATTCCATGGTGCGACACGCCACGGCCAAGCCTTTACCCAAATCGTTTCATTATCCCACCTCAGCGCGTTATGCGAGGCGGTTTCCTTGGCACGCCTTGTCAAAGCAGAGATCGTTTCCCTTCATTCCGGGATTCTCATCAATATGGGTGTGGGTAACCCAACCGCGCCTTTGATTACGGCGCTTGGAGATAAGCAAGTTTTACTAGGCTGGTGGGGACTCATAACCGCGTCCACCCATATAAGGGGATAAGGATCCACCTTTTCACCCACGCCTTCTTCCTCCTCCGCCTATCCATTGTTGCGCACTCGAGCTCCAGCACTCAAGTTCGCACTACCACCTCAACCTTCTCCGGTCATGTCCGGAGCGGGAGGCAAGTGGATGTCTCCTCTGTCACGGAGGGACACATAAAAAAGCTGAGGAAGGCCGGATACCTGGCCAGCGACATCGCGCACCGACTCCTCGAGAAGGGGCAGCTCATCCCCACTCCTAGGCCCCATGAGAGGGTGGTATTTCTCCCCCATTTCCTCCGCGGACTGGGCTTCCCTCTGCATCCATTTGTCTGGGGGCTCATGTTCTACTACGGCCTGGATTTCCATGATCTGGCCCCGAACTTCGTCCTCAACATCTCGGCATTTATCGTCGTGTGCGAGGCTTTCCTCCGCATCCGCCCTCATTTCGGCTTATGGCTAAAGACCTTCAATGTCAAGCCAAAGGTGGTGCGCGGCAGCCAGGCAGAGTGCGGCGGTGCCATGGTTGGCAAGATGGCCAACGTCCTGTGGCTTGAGGGCTCCTTTGTGGAGACCCTGAAGGGGTGGCAATTGGGGTGGTTCTACATCACCGAGCCGTGCGACCCCGAATGGGTCGCAGCCCCCGAGTTTCGGTCCGGACCCCCTACGCGGCTCACCTCCTGGAAGGAGACCGGCCTGTCGTGGGGTAAAAAAGGAGAGCTGACCGGACTCCAAACATGCATCCAAACCCTGGTGGACAAGAAGCTCAAGCTTGTCAACATAGTCCAGGTTATGCTCATCCGCCTGATCCTCCCGTGTCAACGACGGGCCTTCAACCTGTGGGAGTTCGACCCGGCGCAGCATCAAACTCTAAACAGGCTCTTTGACACGACGTACGAAGATGCCTGGAGGATGCTTTTCAAGGGCGCCGAGGCTCCCGCATCCGCTGCCGAGGATCGCGGATTCAGTACTCAGCATCACGCTCATGCGGTAAGCCGTTTTTGTCCGTTTACAGGGTATCAGTTTTCATAGTTTGACTCTATGCGGGATCTGAGTTCCCTTATCTTTGATAGGATTGGGTGGCGACGCCCGGACAGATCAACTGTCCGGCTCCTCTGCCCGAAGGCCCAGCGGACGCTCACTTGGCGAAGCTGCTGATTCTGGTGCCCTATGTGGTGCCGGAGAAGAAGGCCACAAAAAGGGCCACGGGGACTCGAAAGAGTGCCCGGCGCCAGGAGGTGTCGGACTCCTCATCCGACGGTCCCGAAGCGCCTTCCTCTCATGAAGACAAGGAGGAAGAAGAACAGACCTCTCCCCCTCCAGCGGGAGGAGAGAAGAAAAGGAAGGCCGCCCTCTGTGAGGAGGCTGGAGGGTCCAAGAAGGGGAAAACCCTTCCTCCGGACTGCTCCACCGATGCTGGCGACGGCGAAGAGGAGTGGCAGCCCAGGGCCAAGCCCCTGGCGAAATCGTAAGTATCCGGATACCGGAGTGACTCATAGTATTTGTTATTGCACAACTTTCCCTTATGTCGAATGTGTTTATGCAGCCCACCCAAAGACCGGCTCGACGCATCGTCGAGCGGTTCACTGGACTCGTCGGAGGTGAACTCGCTTCCGACGGCTTCCTCCCCACGCCCTATGGGCGACACCGAAGTGTTGTCCCAACAGGTTCCAAGCAGGGAGGAGGTGGTCCTGGAGGCGCCGCAAGGCGACCTCCCGGACTCCAGGAGTAAAGGGGAGGAAACCCCCCAGGGCTCCAAGTCCGGCTTAAGGCCGGACACAGCTCCGGAATCTTCAAGGGTTCCAGAGTCCGGCGGGCGACCTCCTTCCAAGAGGAGCAAGCCTACCGTGCCGGTGACCTCCGTCCAACCGGAGGCGCCGGGCAATATGTTGGAGGCGCTCCAAGGTGCCTCCATCGACGAGGGGCACCGCACTATTATGAGTGCGGTGATCTAGAAGGTTCAGTACGCCAAAAGCGGACTGACTAAAGCTTGTACAAGCCTTTTAACAGGCTTTGAGGTAAGTACAGAATGTTCAAATAATGTTACCGCATAGACAGTAGCCCCTGATGCTCTGTTGGGCGTTCGGGAAGAAAAGCCGAATAGAGGATCAAAGAATTCACAGGAGTCTAACAAAAGGAGTCAATATGCGTATGCAGGCTTCTCTGCTAGCGTCCGCCGCACTGACTGCGGAAGTGGACGTGCTGAAGCAGAGCCTCGAGAAGTCTGAGCAAGAGCACGGGCGTGCCAAGAAGCAACTCGAGGAGAAGGAAGGTAAGAGATATCCTGTTTGAATATGTATATAATAAAGGTGCAATTGGAAAAAATGACAGGATTGACATGGCTATTGTAGGGGCCATGTCTGAGGTGGCGACCCTTAAGCAATCGCTGCTCGAGGCCGAGAAGAGTGCGGCCGTGGAGCGCACCAAGCGGGAGAGGTATGAGGCTGAGGTTGGCAAGGTGCGGCAAGAGCTTCAGGCTCTCATGGAAAAAAATGAGAGTTTGGAGCGTGACTCGAAGACGCAAGCGTCCGAGCTTGCGGTGGCTATTGAAAATGCCAAATCTGCCAAGGCCGAGTCCCAGAAGACCCTCCAGGAGTTGGATAAGGCGAAGAAGATTACGGCGGGTAAGGCATTCTTTATGCAAAGCAGACACATAAACGTGAGTTACCTGTTACTTACCCGAATCCGGAGCTCTCCAGGAGCATTCGCAGATCTTCCCCGGAGTGTATCCGATGCCGCCGCATTCTATCGAGCCGAGGAGGGCAGCTCGACGGAGAAGGTGTTCTGGTCTCAGTACGCTGAGGCCGGACACCCCGTGCCCCTGAGCGACCGACTGAAGCAACTGGTCGAGCTCCACAAGGCGGCCGAACAGGCCATGAAGGGCCTCCTAGTTCGGCTATGGCCTGGAGAGGCTCTGCCTGGGAGCTACTTCGGGCTGGTGCGGCGGCTGGTGGAGGCCTGTCCGAGGCTTGAAGACATCAAGCGCTCCGTCTGCATTGAGGGTGCCCGTAGGGCCCTTGCCCGTGCTAAGGTGCACTGGGGCAAGCTGGATGCGGAGAAGCTTGTGAAGGACGGGCCGCCGCCGGGGAAAGAGCATCGCAAGCCTGAGAATTATTATAAGGATGTTCTGAAGGGTGCCCGCCTTGTTGCGGATGAATGTACCAAGGATGTATTTTTTGAGTAAAACCCGCTCGTGTTATCCTCTGTGCTGAAAACTTGTTCATATGCGCTAAGCAATGCTGCTTGAATTTAAAATATTACCTTCTATGCGGCTGTTTATCAATACTGAGAGATGGCGAGTCGTCGGCTTCTGCCCCCTTGCCGCTAGTGCTGGGGTGTTCGGGGATAAACCTGGGCGCTCTTTTTCCCATGTTTGGGTCCTTCGAGGGAGGTGCTCAGCCCAACGAACGAGGCAATCGGACTATAATGCGTGAACACTCTCACTTAGCCATAGAATTCTATAATTTTAAATTTCGGCGAAGCCCCTAGTATTCGGAAGACCGAGTTCGGGGCGCTATCCACGCCTTGGCCGGACATAGCCGACTCGTCGCCCTAAGCGGTATAAGTCTTTAAGGACTCGAAAAGACCTCTCGAACAGCGACTAGCTCTCGCCTCATCATGACGGTCAGTTTTAGCTTTCTCCACTGAGGTGCTCAACCCAGCTTAACTAGGGCACAATCGCAGTGGTTCTCCTAGTGCTACCTTAGCTGATATAGCAGAACGTAAGGCACCAAAACATAGGAGTCGGGCAAACCCAACTATTGACCCAAGACATGATTCGGAGCCGATGTATATAATGCTATAAGTTCGGGGTGCCGCACTTGTTAAAGTGTTCGGACTTCTTACACCGTGTTGAGGGGTACTGAAGCCCCTGGCGTATTTTGGCTGTACCAAAGTGTACGGGTGCAACATGTCATTAAGGAACATATATATATATATATAAAGGTAATGCAAAAAAATAGACAAAGGCTGTGCATTGTTCATTAAAATAGCTGCGATCAAAGCAGAACGATACAAGTAATGTGATAAACGAAAAGTTGGACTATTTAACATGTCTGCTCCAGGGGCAAGCTGCGGAATAGTATGCGAAACAGGTATACTGCTCGTGATAGAGACCACCTGTGATTTCCGTAATGCGGCATGGCTTGTCTGCTTCCCTGGTTCTTGCATCGTTTGTGTGGCAATTAAACTGCCGAACAAGCCTTCCGAAGAGTAGAGTCCTAGAAGTAAGAGAAAAGTAAAAAAAATCGGCAGCCCCTGGTGCGGTTTAAGCCGTGTTTTGGGCGTGCCGTAATGGTGCCCCTCCCCCTATGCCCATGGTATTTCCAGAGCGTAGTTATGGACGCGAAGTACTGGCATCGCCTTTTTACGGGGGTTGGGGTTGGGGCCGCATTGCTACACCTGCTCGGAACGTGCCAGGCGGTCTTGTTGTAGGTTACTCCGGGCGCGCTTGACTGTGTCCGGACGTTTAATGGCCGGACTGGAGAACTGCCTGGAGAGGCTGCTTTGTACTTCTGCTGCAAGGGCCGCCGTGTGCTCCTCCGTTCGGAGGGAGTGTTCGGTGTTTCCATTGACCGTAATTACTCCTCGAGGGCCTGGCATCTTGAGCTTAAGGTATGCGTAGTGCGGTACCGCATTGAACTTGGCGAATGCGGTTCGCCCAAGCAGTGCGTGATAACCACTGCGGAACGGGACTATGTCGAAGATTAACTCCTCGCTTCAGAAATTATTCGGAGATCCGAAGACCACTTCAAGTGTGACCGAGCCTGTGCAGATGGCCTCTACACCTGGTATTACGCCTTTAAAGGTCATTTTGGTGGGCTTAATCCTCGAGGGATCTATGCCCATTTACCGCACTGTATCCTGGTAAAGCAGGTTCAGGATACTACCGCCGTCCATAAGGACTCTAGTGAGATGAAATCCGTCAATGATTGGGTCGAGAACCAATGCGGAGAATCCACCATGATGGATGCTAGTGGGATGGTCTCGTCGATCAAAGGTGATCGGGCAGGAGGACCATGGGTTGAACTTTGGGGCGACTGGCTCTATCGTTTATACGTCTCTTAACGCGCGCTTCCGCTCCCTTTTGGGGACGTGGGTGGCGTATATCATGTTCACCGTCCGCACTTGTGGGGGAAAACCCTTCTTTCCATTGTTGTTCGGCGGCCGGGGCTCCTCGTCGTCATCGCTATGCAGCCCCTTGTCTTCATTGTCGGCACTTAATCTGCCTGCCTGCTTGAACACCCAATAGTCCCTGTTGGTGTGATTGGACGGCTTTTCGGGGGTGCCATGTATTTGGCACAAGCGGTAGAGTATTCGGTCCAAGATGGACGGGCCCCTAGGATTCCTTTTGAATGAATTTTTCCACTGACCGGATTTGGAGCCTCTGAATCCAGCATTAACTACCGTATCCTTAGCATTGTCGCCGTTGATGCGGCGCTTCTGCTGGTTGCAACGCGACCTGCCACTAATGTCCCTGGTGTCCGAATGACCAGGGTTCTTGGTCATATTGTTGCTACGAGCAAGCCAGTTGTCTTCCCCCGCGCAAAAGCGGGTCATGAGTGCCATGAGTGCTGCCATAGATTTCGGCTTCTCCTATCCTAGGTGCCGGGCAAGCCATTCGTCACGGATATTATGCTTGAAGGGTGCTAAGGCCTCTGCGTTCGGATAGTCGAGTATTTGATTTTTCTTTGTTAGGAACCATGTCCAGAATTTCCTGGTCGATTCATCTGGCTGCTGAATTACGTGGCTTAGGTCGTCAGCGTCTGGGGGTCGCACATAAGTGCCCTAGAAATTGTCGAGGAATGCGGCTTCCAGGTCCTCCCAACAGCTGATTGACCCTGTTGGCAGGTTGTTAAGCCACTGTCTGGCTGGTCCTTTAAGCTTGAGTGGGAGGTATTTGATGGCGTGGAAATCATCGCTGCGGGCCATGTGGATATGAAGGAGATAATCCTCGATCCATACCGCGGGATCTGTTGAGCCATCATATGATTCGATGTTTACGGGTTTGAAACCCTCGGGGATTTGATGATCCATTATTTCGTCTATGAAGCACAATGGGTGTGCAGCGCCTCTGTAACTGGGCGATATCATGACGTAGCTCCAATGAGCTTTGTCTACTGTGTTCGGCCCTGCCGAATGTGTGGCCGGCGTGACGGTTATCATCTCGAGCCGTGGGGCGCCTACGCGATCCGTAGATCGACCTTGTTTGCCTTGCCTTGTCCTCCAACATGTCTCGTAAATCCGGCGCATATTCCCGTGCCTTGGTACGGGGTGCGGCTTGGGTGGAGGGCCATGGGGACTCTCTGTCGCGGCCACAAGGTGGCCTGTCAGCCGCGTCGAGTGCTTCCTCCTCTAATCGGGGTAGCAACCTGCGCTTCGGGTAGTACTTAGAGGGGCGTTCGGGTTTATGCTCTTCGGCCGCAAGGACTTCAGTCCATCTATCGACTAGCCGATCTTGATCGGCTTTAAGCTGTTGCTGTTTTTTCTTGAGGCTTCTTGCTGTGGCCATAAGCCTGCGTTGAAAACGCTCTTGTTTGACGGGATCCTCCGGCACGGCGAATTCGTCGTCGTCGAGGCTTGCCTCGTCTTCGGAGGGAGGCATACAATTATCGTCCTCAACCTCTCTGTCAGCCGCTCTCTCATGAGGGCTGGTTTCTCCATCCTCCTATGCTAAATCTTGCTCGGGGGGATGTTCTTCGGCGCTTTTCGGGGTATTATTATCTCCCATGCTGGAATCGCCATTTTTGTGTTGGCGGGATTTTGAGCGGCGCCGTTGACGCCGACGCTTTTGCTGTTTCTTGGAGGGGTCATCCTCCGCAGTTCCATCGCCCTCTCCCTTTTTTGGGGTGTCCACCATGTATATGTCATATGACGAGGTGGCTTTCCAGGGCCTAGTAGGCACTGGTTCTTCATCATCTCCTTCATCGGTGTCCATACCGTCGATGTCTTCAGAGTCGAAGTCGAGCATGTCGGTTAAGTTGTCGACAGTGGCTACAAAGTGGGTGGTGGGTGGGTTTTGAATTTCTTCATCATCCGTACCCCAACCTTGCTGACCGTAGTCCGGCCAGGGCTCTCCTGGCAAAGAGAGAGACTTTAATGATTTCAAGATATCACCGAAAGGCGAGTGCTGAAAGACGTCCGCGGCCGTGAACTCCATGATCGGCGCCCAATCGGATTCGCTCGGCAGGGGCGCGGAGAGTTCGGAGTCCAGAGAAGAATCCAGCTCCATGGAGTCACGAGTCTTGCATAGTACGGGGCTGGTGTTCGGCTCAACCGCTGTTGGGATCACAGCCCCCGAGGTGGCATCCAACCGCCCGTCCTCGATCGACGCGGCCGGCTCCGAACTAGGGGTCAGAGCCGATGCGGGTGCGGCCTCCAGGGCTTTGTTCGGCGGTAGAGCTAGATCATGCTCGTCGTGACAGTGTGGCGCGCTTGGCAGTGGTTCGAATCCGTCTAAGATCAAGTCCCCGTGGATGTCGGCCGTGTAGTTTAAACTTCCGAATCTGACTTCACGGCCAGGGGCGTAGCTTTCGATCTGCTCTAGATGGCCAAGTGAATCGGCCCGCGGTGCAAAGCCGCCAAAGACGAAGATCTGTCCGGGAAGGAAGGTCTCACCCTGGACTGCATCGCCATTGATGATCGTAGGAGCCATCGGGCCTGACAGCGACGGCACAGAGGAACTCTCAATGAAAGCACCAATGTCCGTGTCAAAACCGGCGGATCTCGGGTAGGGGGTCCCAAACTATGCGTCTAGGCCGGATGGTAACAGGAGGCAGGGGACACGAAGTTTTACCCAGGTTCGGGCCCTCTCGATGGAGGTAAAACCCTACGTCCTGCTTGATTAATATTGATGATATGGGTAATACAAGAGTTGATCTACCACGAGATCAGAGAGGCTAATCCCTAGAAGCTAGCCTATGGTATGATTGTTGATGTGTATGTTGTCCTACGGACTAAAACCCTCCGGTTTATATAGACACCGGATAGAGTTAGGGTTACATAGAGTTGGTTACAATGGTAGGAGATCTGAACATCCGCATCTTCAAGCTTGCCTTCCACGCCAAGGAAAGTCCCTTCCAGACACGGGACGGAGTCTTCAATCTTGTATCTTCATAGTCCAGGAGTCCGGCTTGAAGGTATAGTTCGGCTATCCGAACACCCCCTAATCCAGGACTCCCTCACACATGGTAAAGGATTCGAGCTGGGGTATCTTGTGAAGTCTCGAAGGGTCTAGAGATGGATTTCCAGTCTTGAGGTATAAACATACGGGGTTGCACTTGGTCTAGGAGGCTGTAGCAAAAGTCTTCAGTGCTAGTTGGTCACCGAGGTGGAGTCCTTGGTGCATCTTGCCTTGCTGGTCTTCAGTTGAGGAGAGAGAGATGAGAGAGAAAAGTAGCATAGAGGAGGGGGATGCCTAAAGGGGGTTCTATAGTGCAAGTGCAAACAAACAAGTGCCGAAAGGGCCAAACAAAAGAAACAAGGTAAGTAAGGTGATATAGTTGCGTACTTGTTTCCTAGGGCAAAAAGGGCGATTGATATCAGAACACAAACAAATAAAAACAAGCAACACACAATCATGGTTCTATTCGAACCACCATATGGACTCGACTGCGCATAGGGGGTACACGGCTCATCCTGCCCTAGGGGTTCTCGGATTCAATAGTCGTGCTTTGCTTCGTGCCTTGTGCAGTCTTCTGGGTTTCCCTCAGGTGTTTCTACGTCTCTTTGTTCAATGAAACAATCCGGGTTGAGCCTGAAGATTCTTCAACAACTTCTTGCCTGTTGAAGTGGTGGGGTGAAGGTGGCTTCTCGTAGCAGGTATTGACTCGGTCTTCCATTGTCTTCTTAATCATGATGATCCCTTTTGCCTCCTAAGGCGTCGACGGTACCAGGTAGGCAATCCTTTATGCAATGATATCATCAAGGCATAGTAGAGGTCCAATCTGTCGGACACATTGTTGACAATATCGAAACAAAGAGCGGGGGATGAAGAGAACCGTTTTCTTGCTCACTATAGTAAGGCGGACCAAATGGCGAGGTTCTCATCCACCGGTGGTTTCCGATACAACAACGGTAAGGACATGATTGCTCTATTAGCGATGCCTATCATGGTCTTGCATATCTTACACCCAGATCGTCATAGGACAAGGTTGCATCATCCTGGGGCAAATTCTAAGGTGTCACCATCCTCTGGGTCTTCATGTCCTCATTCTTCAAAGGCGTATCTTCTGTTAGCATCGTCTTGTTGTGGTGTCGCCAATCTTGGGTTCAGAAGAGGTGGGTGAGTGTTTGGCAAGGTGTACTCCTTCTAGGCTATCCACGAGGATTACAAGGAATCCCGCGGTCAGGGGCTTGAGGGTGCTAGCGACCGTTTGCAATAGTTTTGAAGGGAAGAGATCGATGGGGAAAGTATACCTTAGTTTTCGAGAAACTGAGAAGGGAAGAGAAGTATAGATAGTTTTGAAAACTTGTAATAGTTTTGGAAATAGTTTTACCCTAACTAACGACCATGCTAACTAGGGCTTCCTACATTCAGGATGGCTTTGATACCAGCTCTATGCGGACCCCGACTCATAAGTTGTGATCACCGATGCACGTGTACAGTGATCCTAGAGATCAATGCTCACTGAACACACAGAAGCTGAATAACAAGAGTCTTACATCCATACATACCGACTTACATAAATTATGACCATTATGGTCAAGTTTTGAGTATAAAATTGCAGCGGAAATCTTCGTCAATAACTTGGACCCATGCCATCTGCCTTAACCCTACAGGCATTCTGACTGGGAAGCATCCTATCTTGCATGTTCGTCACCGAAGTATTCTTCATCATATCCTGTTCTTTCATGCATGGCCAATAAAATAACCAGTGGCAAGCCAATGAGTACTTTGAATGTACTCGCAAGCAACCCAAGGGTGATAACAGAATAATTATGCAAGGCACTACTGCTAAATCGACATTTTTGCGGAAAGCTAATTTTTCTCATGCAAGTAAGATCAACATTTATCAAGGACATGCATGCATCTGCAACAAGTATCAGGAGGTTACAGACATTAACATCGAGAAGGAGTTGTGAACAACTCGTGCTCAAGCTCATCGTGACTTCCTCACGAATCCCATCAACATATTTACCAAACCGTGTTGTTTTCCAGAAACATATGGACGTAGTCTAAGCAGCAGCACCCAACTGTCCTTGACCGTGGACACGGCTATTTGAATAGTTTTGCACTCTGCAGAGGTTGCACACTTTACCCACAAGATCCGGGGAACTTCCGTGTCATCCATGACCCGCGGTACCTCAAGTACCCGGGGTAAGCACCTGATCACTATCTTTCCCTAGACGACACTAACAAGGAGTCCACTCGTTGTTCCATATCCTCACGATGTACATCATACGAGACTCACTCGAGATCGTAACATCCGAGAGGGGACACAACGGTGTATCCGGTGCCCTGTGAAAACAGTCATGGCCGCCCTACCTGGCACGACCCCGTCCCGAAAGAGAGCACCAACTCTCCCCCGTCACTAGTAATGCGGGCCCCAAGTTAGTATCGGCCTAGGTAATCAATAATGCCCTTTCCCATATAAGGGTAGAGTGGTCGCGCATGTTTGGTTGGGACGGTCGAAAAATGTTAAATCTAATCCGTCTCTGTAAACAACACTTTTATCAAGCCTCGGTACACTACTTCTCCACCAAGTAGTGACCTAGTTCATCATCATCTCCCAGGGGCATTAGTGGCACCCACTGGGTTGTTTGCAAGTATGTCAAACCACACTTGTTTCTTTCCATGCATAACCCTGATCCACTTTGTGTAGCAACTACTTTAGCATCCTATCTACTCCCACCGGCATAACCCTCATAGAAAGGTAGGGTCATGCATCATGCAAGTGTCAACGAGAAAAGCAACGGAGGCACCACCTCAAGTGGCCACCATTTTATCATGACTTCGATGCAAGCAATGAAAGTGTCATATGACATGCACAAAAAGGGTTTCTTAGACATGGTCAAAGGGCTGCTTGCCTGTTTTAACAAAGTCTTCGAGGTCTTCAAATATCTCTGGTCCAACTCCGAGCATTTCGTCTACTTCGTCAACTATCGTCGAAAGCAACCATAATAAGCAACACAACAAGGCAGAAAATAAAAGTGCTCTAAAAATATTAATTTGACTTTTCTAGGACATCTCAGGTTATATGAAAAATAACCAAAGTGGTTTCATTGGAATTGGGTCAGTGGATATTTCTTAACATCTTGATATGATGGAATCAAGGGGTTTATGGATTTGCAAGAAGTGTACAGAAATATATTTTTGAAAAATGAGCAAAGGCACCCATTTAACAAAACATGATTTTAGAAGCATCTAGGAGTTGGTTTCACTGGATTTGGGGTTCAAATGAATTCCCTATGAATTGGCAAAGTTGACAGGTATGAAGAAATGGCTCATTATTTTGTGTGGCACAGGAAGTATAAAAAATGTTCATAAACTAAGTTATGAACTTAGAATCATCTTGGAGCTTGAACAATGGAATTTTGATTAAATATGTGCTCTCTGTGATTTTCTAAAGTTTGGCTCAGAAAAGGAAATATAGGTTTATTTAAATATGTGTGAAGGAAACTTTTCTGGAAAACAGTGAATGTTGTACCATGAGGTAGATCAGGAATTTAGAAGACCCTAGGATTTTGAATCATCAAATTTGGAACTTATTTGAAAATTTGGGAGATTTTACAAGTTTTACAGAAAAGAAAAAGGAAAAGATTTTTACCCGAATGGGCTGGATCTGGGCGGCGACAGCGCGTAGCGGGCGAGATATAGTGCCGAGCGCACTGGGCCTGGCCCAGTCGCTCAGCCGCGCAGAGGGGGGGAGTGGCGGCGTCGAAAACGCCCACCAGGAGTGTGCCTTGGCCGCGGGGAGACGGCTTTCGAAGAAGTCGTGTCCACTTAACTCGCGGGCCCGGCCCTCAGGGACACATGGGGCCCACTAGTCGGGTTCATCCCCAACCTCCCGCGCGGGCGCGTCGGGAGACAGAGGAGGCGAGGCCGGACCGTGCCGGTGCTCTCCCCGGTGGCACCGGCCATCTCTGGCGACGCCCAGCAGACCAGCGGGTCTAGGAGACAACGCCGCATCCGCCAAGGTGCACTGCGACTGCAGGGGTGGTCGGACGCGGGCCCTTCGTCGGCCGTGGCGGGCGGGGCGGGCGATGGAGATGGGGCTCAACTACATGGTCACGGGAAGGAGGGGAAGTAGCAGGGGAGAGTTCCATGATGGTCGTGGTGATGCCATGGGATGATGAGGCGAGGAGGAGGGGGCTCGGGTGGCGCGAATTTAAGCCGAGGCCAACGGCAAGGTTCCGGCCATGCTGGTGGATGGAGGGCACGGGGAGAGAGTTGGCTTGGTCCAAGGGGTCACTGGGAGTGAGAGAGGGCGAAGGGGATCCAGAGGGAGGCCTGGGACGGCTTTATATAGCCGGCCCGTGGCTCACCGTGGTCCAGTTCGTCGGCGAGGCTGTTGCCATTGCTGCAGGTCACGGGGGCTCATGTGGGTGTGTCCGGGGCGTTAGTGGAGGAGGTCTACGACCAGGGGAAGGGAGATAAGGAGCGGGGAAGTGCCAGGGCATCGCGCGTGTGAGGCTGCCCATTGCAGCGCTCGGGCGGCCGGTGCGCGTGCGAGAGGAGGCAGGAGGAGGGAGAAGGAGGAGGGGTATCAGGCCGTGGCATGTTGAGGACGCCGAGGAGCATCGTCGGGCGCGCTGGGGACGCCCGAGGTGGCCGGAGACGCTTGGCAGGGGGCGGTTACAGTGCGGGAGCGCACTGTAGCGCGCTCCAGAGCGCCCAAATGGCCGGCTCGGCCATTTTCTATGCAATGTGGGTGCCCCCAAGCATTTCCATCAGGTCTAGGAGGGAGTAAAGAAAGGGGGAAGGGCCTTGGATGCCATGGGTGGCCAGTAGGAGAAGAGTGGGGTTGAGAGAGAGATGGAAATGGGCTGTCGAGAGGGGTAAATGAGGTGGTTTCACCCCTCAATCATTGAGCTGAGATGCAGCCATAGTTACTGGAGGTAGAAGAGGGTCAGGAGCAGCTGTGGAACAAAGTTGAGCCCATGATGATTAGTGGAAGAGGTCAAAATGGCATTTTGGAAAAGTGTCAGAAGGTGTTTGATGTAGGTTTGGGCAAGCAAATGAACTTCCCTTGTCATGAGGCTTGACAGGGTCAAATGGCCTTAGAAAATAAGAGGCTCCACCAAGATTGAGTTCATTTGGGCAAAGTTGCCAATGCAACTTTTGTAAACCCTAGAAATCAACAGAAATGGACTTTCCAAGATTTAGTCATGCAAATCTATTCTCCTTGATGCACCACTTAGTGTAGTGTCATAATTTGAGGTTCTGAACATGTGCACAAATGTTGAGATGAAAAGGAGAAAGTTTCCAATGTAAAGTTGTTCAAATTTGGTTCTGGACAGAGAGGGTTTTGGGGCACTTTGATCAAGATAACATTCTCTCCAACTTGTTCCATTTGGTGTAGATGCATTATTACACCATTTGAGAATGTGCACCAAGTTTGAGAGCATTTGGACATGTTTGACAGTGCAAAGTTGTTCAAACTTGAAAAAGGAAAGAAGTGGTTTTGAGAGGATTTCATGGGGTTATACTATTCTCCATGACATGAGACTTGGCAAGATCATCGAACATGTCATATGTGACATGCTAGAATTTTCTTGGAATTTTTGGGGAATATTTCCTTTGTAAATATTTCAAAAGCTTGAAATATCCAGAAAGGGTTTTTGAAGGATTTGACCAATATCTTGAACATGACCATGTGTTGGAACTCTTATATATGGATAATATATGTCCACTGTGTTTCCCTAGGTTTTTCCCAAATATTTTTAAAGTATTAAAATAATTTTAACCTATTAAAGACCATTTCTAGACTAAAGAAAAAGACTTTAAATAAAATAGGAAAGTAACTTTTAAAATTATATTTTTGTGGTTTCTGGGTGTCCTATAGCTAATAGGAAACAAATATATTTTTATAAAGATTTTTACTGCCCTTAATTAAGTACTTGTAGTGCAAATCTCAATTCAGGGGTTTTTGGAAAACTAATTTTTGAAAATACTATTTGGCCAAATTATTTTTGTAAGAAATTATTTTTATGTCCTATACACATGGCACGATCATTGGGAAAGGTTTTTGGATCAAGGAGAAGGAGTATAAGAGTTGGAGAATTTATTTGATTTTTAGAGCACTTGCAAACAGCTGTCAAACATTCAATCAAAGCAAAGACAAAACAGTCAAAAGTTTTTGTCAGACCACATTTTATCATGTTTATTAGATTAAGTGTTGTGGTATGAAAATCATGGCGTGATAGATTTAAACATGATTGTGATGTTTGGAAAATATCGTTGCCTTGTTCTAATGGAATCTGACAAGTCTCTAGTGATTGAAGGGTATTGGAAAGATGATTTGTACGTGGTAGATTTCTCAGCAGGACCACAGCTTGCCGTATGTCTTCTAGCAAAAGCTTCAGAATGTTGGATCTGGCATCGGAGGCTAGGGCATGCTGGCATGAGGAACTTGCACACTCTTGCAAGAAAGAAGCATGTCATAGGCATCGAGGGCGTCAAGTTCAAGAAGGATCACTTATGTGGTGCCTGTGAAGCAGGAAAGATGACGAGGGCCAAGCATCTCTCGAAGACAATCATGACAACGACTCAACCCTTCGAACTGCTCCACATGGATCTTTTCGGTCCCACTCATTACTCAACTCTTACTACTACTGCTTGTCTCTATGGCTTTGTCATTGTTGATGATTATTCAAGATATACTTGGGTGCATATAATCCTCTACAAGACTGAAGTGCAGGATGTCTTCAGACGCTTCGCCAATCGAGCAATGAACAACTATGGCGTCAAGATAAAGCACATCAGAAGTGACAATGGCACTGAATTCAAGAACACTGGCCTAGATACATATCTTGATACTTTGGGCATCACACATGAATTCTCAGCTCCATACACGCCACAGCAGAATGGCGTCGTCGAACGCAAGAATAGAACACTTATTGAGATGGCTCGGACGATGCTTGATGAATACAAGACTCCAAGAAAATTCTGGCCTGAAGCCATTGATACTGCATGCCATATCATCAACCGTGTCTATCTTCACAAGCTTCTGAACCAGATATCCTATGAGCTCCTTACTGGCAAGAAGCCAAATGTCAGTTACTTCAGAGTATTTGGTGCCAGGTGCTGGATCAAGGATCCACATCACACTTCAAGATTTGCACCAAAAGCACATGAATGTTTTATGCTTGGATATGGAAAGGATTCGCACTCCTACAGAGTCTTCAACCTCTTTCACTATAAAGTGGTTGAAATTGTGGATGTGCGGTTCGATGAGACTAACGGCTCGCAAAGAGAGCACCTGCCAAATGTGCTAGATGAAGTTCCATCCAGTGAATCAATCAAACTTATGGGAACTGGAGAAAGCATACCATCTGAAGCTCAGCCTGAAGAGGAACTTATCATCTCCGCACCTGATCAACTTGAAGACAATGATCAGCCTGAAGACAATCCTTCTAACGATGAAAATGATCAGCAAGAGCAAAATCTTCGTCCTGTACATCCTCGTGTTGCAAATGAAGTGCAGATTGAGAGAATAATTGATAGCATCAATGCACCAGGTCCACTCACTCGTTCAAGGGCAACACAGCTAGCAAATTTCTATGGACACTTCGCATTTGTCTCAATATCTGAACCCAAGAAAGTTGATGAAGCCTTCATGGAACCTGAATGGATTCAAACTATGCAAGAAGAGCTTCAACTGTTTGAGCTGAATAATGTATGGGAACTGGTTAAGCGTCCTGATCCTCGCAAGCACAATATAATAGGCACCAAATGGATATATCGCAACAAGCAAGATGAGCATGGTCAAGTTGTCAGAAACAAAGCTCGTCACATTGCTCAAGGATATACTCAAGTTGAAGGGATTGACTTCGATGAGACATTTGCTCCTGTGACTAGACTTGAAGCCATACGCATACTGCTGGCCTATGCAAATCATTATAACATTCTTCTGCATCAAATGGATGTGAAGAGCGCTTTTCTCAGTGGCAAGATTGACGAAGAAGTGTATGTTGCACAACCGCCTGGCTTTGAAGATCCAAAACATCCTGACATGGTGTACAAGCTCAACAAGGCACTGTATGGCCTCAAACAAGCCCCTAGGGCTTGGTATGACACACTCAAAGACTTCCTGAAGAGCAAAGGCTTCAAACCTGGTTCCCTCGACCCCACTCTCTTCACGAAGACATATGATGGTGAACTGTTTGTGTGCCAAATATATGTGGATGACATTATCTTCGGCTGCACCAATCAGAAATACACTAACGAGTTTGGATATATGATGCAAGAGCAATATCAGATGTCCATCATGGGTGAGCTGAAGTTCTTCCTTGGTCTTCAAATACGTCAGCAACGCAACGGCATCTTTATATATCAAGAGAAATACCTCAAAGATTGCCTGAAGAAATTTGGAATGCAAGATTGCACAGGCTACACGACGCCAATGCCAGCCAAACATCATCTGGGTCCCGACGACAATGATAAAGAGTTCGATCAAAAGGTATGCCGCTCCATGATTGGTTCCTTACTTTATTTATGTGCATCTAGGCCAGATATCATGCTTAGTGTTTGCATGTGTGCCCGGTTCCAAGAGGCACCAAAGGAATCGCATCGCTTAGTTGTGAAGCGAATTCTCACATATTTGGCTCACACCCCAACACTAGGATTATGGTATCCAAAGGGCTCAGAGTTTGATCTAGTTGGATTCTCGGATGTTGATTATGCTGGTGACAAGGTGGATCGCAAGTCTACATCAGGCACATGTCATTTTCTGGGACAATCACTTGTATGTTGGTCTTCAAAGAAGCAGAACTGTGTATCTCTCTCCACTACTGAATCTGAATACATTGCTGCTGGATCTTGCTGCGCTCAGCTTCTATGGATGAAGAAAACACTCAAATACTATGGCATTCACCTGAAGCAAGTACCACTCTACTGCGACAATGAAAGCGCCATCAAGATTGCCAACAACCCAGTTCAGCACTCGAAGACAAAGCACATTGAAATTCGTCATCACTTTCTCAGAGATCATGTTGTGAAGGAAGATATTGATATCATACACATCAACACTGAAGAGCAATTGGCAGATATCTTCACCAAGCCCTTGGATGAGAAGAGGTTTTGCAAGTTACGGTGTGAGCTAAATATCTTGGAATCCTCAAATGTCCTGTGATCAGGCACACATCCTAACACTTATGCATGTTGATGACTTAGATGTGCAACACACGAAGTAAAGTATATCTTCAGTCAATGAAGACTTACATTCTGAATGTGAATACATTAACGTGGAATTTGACTTCAGAGCGCCACGATAATTGTGCACCGTGTCTGGGTCTAATACTTCCTATATGGTGGGTAACGCCACCACCAAATTCTTCTGTTTGAAGTGTTTTACCCATGGCTTTACATGTGCTATGTCTTCACATTTTGTTTGTCTTCATTTTCAACTTGTCTTCATGATTATCTTCACTATGTTGACTTGATTGTCTTCTGATATATACATACTAGTGTTCTGTCCTCTACAGCATTCACTTATAGCTACGTCTTTCTTGTTGAATCTTTTGAACTAAGTGAATGTGATCGGACCCTAATCTCTCTATGCTTTCTATCTCAAACTCTATCTATCCAAATCATATGCATTCTATTGAAACTGTCGAATGTCTTCTCTGCGTCCTAGTCAGCAGAAGATACAGAGACAAACATTAAGTCCATTTTCAATGCTAATTCCTTCACCTGAAACCCGGAGAAGTGGGAACAACCACCCGACAATCCAGGCGTGCGTGGGAACGTGGAACAACCTCCGATATGTTGCATGATGGCCACGTGTCCTTCAGATGTGAATCGCCAGGGGCACCTGTGTAATAACAATGTGCCGTCCCTGTCCCTATAAATACACACCTCACCACAGTCATTATCCTTTCTTCCACTCTTGCAGAAACCCTAGCGCCACCGCTAGCCCTCGACGACGCCGGCGACGAAGCGCTTAGCTGCCCCGACCTCACCGATGCCGTCTTCACGCCGGCCGCGGACATCGTCTTCTCCACCGTCGCCGTAGGTGTCCTCCATCGCCAAGTTAGGGCACGGACGATCGAACTGCTCGGCCTCCTCTCCCACTCCATCTAGCAGTTCTTCGTGTGGTAAATAAAACTTCCTTTTTACGGCCCCTTTGATCCTATAGATTCATCACTTTCTACCACAAGCAGTTTCTGTTCACACAAGTTGGATCTATTTCATACTGCATCTCATAATATGCCTAGTATGTTCACTTATGCTTCACAAAGTAGTTAGATTCCTCACTTGTACTTATTCGTGGATTCGTACAAATCTGGAACCAACTCTCTATCTATGAGTGAATGTCTTCGCACTGTGAGGTCAATGTCTTCTAAACTGATTTATCTTCAAAATCTTCTGAGAATGCATATGACCTCTTCCCCTTTCCTCGCACCTTAATGTTGTCATAGGTACATGTCCGTGGGAGAATCCCTTGGTTCTCATAGTCTGCATTCGTTTGCAGAATTCTTACAGCATCGCATTAACTCTCCCGAAGCCAGTTCCTGTTTGACCAGAAAGCGGAAGCCTTTGAAGCCTTTAAACGTGTTGAAGCCCTTCAGTTTAAGCTTCATGGAACCAGAGAAACCTACAAGAAAGGGTGGCAGACAGCGTCGTGGCAACACCTCAAGAGATTTGCCTCCTGACCTCTATGAGCTATACAAGACAGATCCAGAGGAGGACTACAATCAGCGAAAAACTCGAATCCAATGGATTCAAAGATATTGGGCAGAGCAATGGTTCAAGTACAGGTTTGTGACCCAGGAATATGCCGAGAAGAATGCCATCAAACAACCATGGGGAGACATTCTATATAGAAATCTTCAACCCAAGTCCAGAGCTGAAGACATTGAACAAGGCTTCTATCCTTGCATGGTCCGTGGACCGCAGCCTACGGATGCAGACCCATCTTCATTACTGTGGTGCCGCGATGATAATTTGTTCAAGCGCAACCTTCAATTTGCCAGGAACTCGGCCAAAGAGAACAAGAAGTCACGAGGCTTAGACTTCAATCCAGGCCCCTCTGCTCCTCGTGCTGATGGCACACGCGAAGCTGAACCCAATCTTGTTGGGCCCTTTTACAACCTGGAAGGTATCATCACTCATATCATGGTTCAAGGGACAGCCATGGATGAGCCTGCAGATGATGCTGAATCTGATGAAGCGCCTGCACCGCCGAAGCCAAAGAAACTGAAGAAGCCTAAAGCTTCAAAGCCTGCTCCTGCACCAAAGGTCTTACAGGCGAAGCCTCTGGCCACTGCACCTCCTGAACACAGTGTGCAGTCTAAAGATTTGTCACGCATCTCCAAGCCCTCGAGTGTAAAGATGCCCTTGCAACCCACCAGCCAAGAATTGACTGCTGCTGCTATTCTGCGCAACGACGCCATTGATCTGTCCAGCGATGAAGATCTTGCAGATGACGCTCTTGAGCAACTGATCAAGAGCAAAGAAGAAGCAGAAATCTTCAATGATTTTCCTCTCTTTGACGTAGCAATCCTTCACAACTTCATTGATGAGTGGTTTGAAACCCCCAATCTCAGCTTTGATGATCTGCAACTTCCAATTGGCCTCAGCGTCGCTTTCACTAGCGCCATTGCTTCTAAGCTAGCTCTAGCTCAGCGCATCGTTGAACTGAAGAAAAAGATCGACTATGAGAAAGCTCAGTTCAAGCAGCACATGGCAAAGCTCAGCGTGCAAGATGTCAAGAACTTCAATACTATGCTGCATGAGCTCAAGGAAGCCTTTCTCAAGAAACGTGAAGAAGCTAAAGGTTCTCGTGAGCGCATGAAGAGTCTGGTTGACAAGTGCGTGCAAGCCTACAATGAAGCTGAAAAGCGCGAGGCTCTTGGGCATCCTGGCATCGATCCCAGGATGGCTGCAACGAAGAAGAAGAAGAAGCCAGCTGTGGCCGAACCCGAAGCAACAAGGCAGGAAGCACATCCCATTGTCTTCCCAGCTAGTATGACAGGCTCGAAGCCTAAGGTCCCCATAGTGGCTTCAGAATTAAAGAAGACAAGGGATGCCGAGGCTGAAGCCAGAAAGAGGAAACATCCTGAAGCTTCTGATGTCGCTCCCTCCAAGAAGAAGCGCAAAACCAAGAAAGATCGGGCTGCTCCCACAAAGCCCCTTATTGTTGAGCCCATCTCAGTTGCTCGTCCTGCCTCTTCGCATCAAGAACGACGGATGGTAATTCATGAGCCTGCTTCCACAGAGGCTCCTGAAGACATTCCAGTAGTTGACCCCATCGCTGCTGAAGACATTGGTCACCATGACAATGTTGAAGATGATGAAGTCCTTCCTCAGATCGAGCACCACCTGGTATCATCGCCTGTGCTCACGCACAGCGCACTCATCAGCATTGGTCGTCCTCTGACGCCAACTGCTCAGGATGCATCGTGGGTTGATCACCCACAGAGACAAGACACTCCAAGCTCTCCCCAACCGCAAACTACCCCAACAGTGCAAGATGATGATGAATTTGTGGCCCAGCACACTCCATCTCCACAACCGTCGCCCGCATTACGCAGGCTTCGCAAAGGACCAAGGCCCCAAGTCACTCCCACAATGCACATGTTTGAATCCGAAGCCAAAATGGCTGAAGATGTTCCGGCTGCATCAGCCGATGAAGAAGAAGATGAAGAAGAAGCCCCAAGAGTTGCTACACCCCCGTCTCACCAAGATGTTGTTCTCAAGGAGAATGTGACCGACCCTCCAGCTTCTGAAGTGGAGGTCAACAATCCTGAGGCTACCACCACTAACACCACTGAAGCCAATGACATGGTCATGGCTGAAGACACCGTGGAGCCTGCACCTAACACTGTGCCAGAGGCCAATGAAGCCAATGATGCACCTGCAACAGATGTGCAGCCTGACACCTCTGTTGATGCCAATACTCATGTTCCGCCACCAAGGCCACATACTATTGAGCAAGCATACAACTATGGTTAGCTCATAACTGTCAAATGGCCTCTTCTTGTTCCTCCACCTGCTGTTGGTCACCAATTTGACTATCACGTCAAGCGCAGGCCTCAGGTTCAGAAGCCAATGCCAAGGTTGCCTAGGTTTCCAGGCACTGCATCTGCACCCGGATCGTTCAATATCAATGTCTTCAAAGCACACAACACCTTCTTCAATAGAGCCAAGAACCCCTACTCAAAGGCAAGAATATCTTCTGATCGGTTCTGGAGCTATCAGCAGCGCAGTTATTACTCATGCATCTTGTACAATCAAGGTCGCATTTTTTCCCATATGCGTCTTGACACTGAAACCATAACTGGTCTGCCCTGTTTGGAAGAAGCGCTGGATTGCTTCAGAGAATCTGGTTTGTTACAGTTCGTCACTGACAAGGAGCACTGGAACGAAGAATTGCTGCTCCAATTCTATGCCACTCTTCATATTCGTGGCTACAACAGGGATCCGAAGACTTGGGTCCTTGAGTGGATGACAAGAAATGTTCATCACGAAGCCAAAGCCTTTGATATCATTGAGCTCACCAGCCTGCCCACTCCAGGAGATCTTTATGAACCTGGTTGTCAGCTTCACAGTGCAGCTATGGAAAGCATTTTTCACAAGCCTGAACCCAACATGAGTCAGATGCTTAGCATGATGAAGCCTTTGCCTCCAGATGCTGAATATCCTAAGGAGTTCTTTGTTGAAGACCTTGAGTATCTGCCACGCACTATCTATCACATCATAAGGCGAACTCTCTGGCCCATCAAAGGACATTCTCCACATGCAAAGCTGGAAGGTGCAATGAAGACTTTGGTCTTCCATATTCTTCACGGAAAAACCTTCAATGCACAAGACTTCTTCATCCGCCAACTTGCTGCATCCGGATCTGATCTCTTTGGCTTGAAGTTTTACGCCCCATGGATTATGCGTCTGATCAAACTACACTCAGCTGTCACCTATCAGCCCTCTGCTCGCAATCATCGGATTTTTCTGCCTGACATCGACATGTCAGTTGAAGCCATCTATCCAGAAGCTGTCAAGGAGCCCCTTAGTCTTCAGAATGCTGATAAGCAAAGTTTCTCTCAACACATTGAAGGCGACCCAGCAGTCACTCGTGTTTATCCTCTGGCTGGTACTACCCGTGCACCTCATCGTGCCCTCACTGAAGCCACTGAAAGCACCATTGCACAACGGCCCAAGAAGCAATCCCATGTTCTCAATGACTGAGAGCTTCTGGTTGCCCTTCATCAGAAACAGGATAAGCATCATGATTGGCTGAAGCGCCAAATACAAAGCCTCTTGGTGGACGTAAATAGGATTCGCAACCTTGCCACCAAGAATGCCTTTGTCGCCCATGAAACTTGTCGGCGTACATGGAAAGGGCTGACGCTTATGTGTTCTGAAGATGATCTTCAAGAGGATGATTTCTCTGAATGCTTCAAGTTTGACTCAACACATCCAAGAAGGACCTTGCTGCGGCGTACTCCGTCTCTTGAAGACTCTGAGTTCTCCTCCTCTGCTGCAACAGCGAATGCATGATGCTACTTCACCACCTTCGGCGCGAATCACCACTGCACTGAGTTCGTCTGCACTGCCAACCAACTCCGACGACCCTGCTGCTTCACCAACTCCTCATGGGAACGAGTAGGTGCTCTATGTCTTCAAACCTTTTTGGTCCTTACTGACAAAAGGGGGAGAAGCATATGAGTTTGATAGTCTTCAAGCGGGTCCATATGGGTGATGGTTTTATATTTTGCCAAGTGCTTACAACTCTCGTTTTCGATACATTTGGTTCTTTGAGTTTGAGGGAGTCCTGAATTAGGGGGTGTCCGGATGGCCGGACTATACCTTCGGCCGGACTCCTGGACTATGAAGATACAAGATTGAAGACTTCGTCACGTGTTCGGAAGGGACTTTCCTTGGCGTGGAAGGCAAGCTTGGCGATACGGATATGTAGATCTCCTACCATTGTAACCGACTCTGTGTAACCCTAGCCCTCTCCGGTGTCTATATAAACCAGAGAGTTTTAGTCCGTAGCACGAACAATCATACCATAGGCTAGCTTCTAGGGTTTAGCCTCCTTGATCTCGTGGTAGATCTACTCTTGTACTACCCATATCATCAATATTAATCAAGCAAGACGTAGGGTTTTACCTCCATTAAGAGGGCCCGAACCTGGGTAAAACATTGTGTCCCCTGCCTCCTGTTACCATCCGGCCTAGACGCACAGTTCGGGACCCCCTACCAGAGATCCGCTGGTTTTGACACTGACATTGGTGCTTTCATTGAGAGTTCCTCTGTGTCGTCACTTTTAGGCCCGATGGCTTCTCTGATCATCAGCAGCGATCGATCCAGGGTGAGACTTCTCTCCCTGGACAGATCTTCGTATTTAGCGGCTTTGCACTGCGGGCCAATTCGCTTGGTCATCTGGAGCAGATCGAAAGTTACGCCCCTCGCCATCAGGTCAGATTTTGAAGTTTGAACTACACGGCCGACCTCCGCGGAGACTTGATCTTCGGCGGATTCGAGCCACAGCCGAGCGCGCCGCACTGTCACGATGGGCATGATTTAGCTCTGCCGCCGAACAGTGCCCTGGAAGCCGCACCTGTGTCCGCTCCAACCCCTAGCTCGGAGCCTATCACACCAATCGAGGATGGGTGGTTAGACACCGCCTCGGGGGTTGCAATCTCTACGGCGATCGAGCCGAACACCAGCCCTATTCTCTGCGAAGCCCGTGACTCCAAGGAGCCGGACTCCTCTCCAGACTCCGAGCCCTCCGCGCCCCGACCGATCGAACCCGATTGGGCGCCGATCATGGAGTTCACCGCCGCGGACATCTTTCAGCACTCGCCCTTCGGCGATATTCTAAATTCACTAAAGTCTCTCTCTTTATCAGGAGAGTCCTGGCCGGACTATGGTCAACAAGGTTGGGATGCGGATGATGAAGAAATTCAAAGCCCACCCACCACCCACTTCGTAGCCACTGTCGATAATTTAAACGACGTGCTCAACTTCGACTCCGAAGACATCGACGGTATGGACGACGATGTAGGAGATGAACATGAACCAACGCTTATAAGGCACTGGACAGCCACCTCATCTCATGATGTATACATGGTGGACACACCCAAAGGAAGCGACGACGAGGAACACACGGATGCAACGAGGGATCGTTCACTCGAAATGCAATCAACAACGCCGCTCCAAGCCCCGCCTCGACAGAGACAGCAGCCATACAGACCCAGCCATAGAGTAGGACGAGCCGGCGGACGACGAACATGCCTTCGAGCAAGCGTCCGAACAGGGAAACTTGGATAAACAAACCGAACACCCCGTCCCCGGCGAAAACAACAGTCCGGACGACCTTACGCCGGATAAACTCATGGAGCAGAAGAACCTCCACAAAAGGCTCGTCGCCACTGCGCATAGCCTGAAAAAGCAAAAGCGGAAGCTCAAAACTGCGGAAGATGCACTCAGAATCAGATGGAGCAAAGTACGCAACACCGCAGACAAATACGCCGGCAGTCGCCGCACAAAAATCTATCCAAAGCGAAAGATACTGCCTGAATTTGACGAGGAGGCCTTAGAGCCCCCGCAGTCAAAAAATAGGAAAGCCATCCGGTCGGATGGACGACCACATGGCCAGCATGGAGCGGCAAGAGGCGCCGCACACAAGCCGGCACGCGATCCACCAAAGGATCCGCATCAAAAAGAGGGCCCAGCCAGATCTATATACGGGCCAAGAAAGCAAGCTCTAGTAAGCAATGCAACACAACAAATATCCGAACATCACGGCACACCCAAATACAGGGGTGCCGCACACCCCCTATGTTTCACCGATGAGGTGCTGGACCATGAATTTCCAGCGGGATTCAAGCCCGTAAACATAGAGGCGTACGACGGAACAACAGACCCTGGGGTCTAGATCGAGGATTATATCCTCCACATACACATGGCCAGAGGAGATGACCTCCATGCCATAAAATACTTACCCCTCAAGCTTAAAGGGCCAGCCCGGCATTGGCTCAAAAGCCTTCCCGAAAACACCATTGGAAGTTGGGAAGATCTTGAGGATGCTTTCCGGGCAAATTTTCAAGGGACCTATGTCCGCCCTCTGGATGCAGACGATCTCAGTCACATAACTCAACAGCCCGAAAATTCTGGAACAGATTTCTTACTAAAAAGAATCAGATAGTCGACTGTCCAGACGCTGAAGCCCTAGAAGCTTTTAAGAACAACGTTCGAGACGAATGGCTCACCAGACACCTCGGCCAAGAAAAGCCAAGAACAATGGCCACATTAACAAGCCTAATGACCCGCTTTTGCGCAGGAGAGGACAGCTGGTTGGCAAGATGTAGCACCAGTGACCCAAGTACATCCGAAGTTAGGGATGGAAACGGAAAACCCCGACGTGGCAAGGACCAGCGCCGAAATAAGGGAAACAGCCCAAAGAGCACGGCGGTCAACGCCGGATTCAAAAGCTCGCGGTAGAATCAAAGAAAGCCGCCCCTCAAGGATAACAGGGACGAGCTATCCAACTTAAACAAAATCTTGGACAAGATATGTCAAATACACAGTACTCCCGGGAAGCCTGTGAACCATACCCACATAGATTTTTGGGTTTTCAAGCAAGCCGGCAAACTCAACGCCGAACACAAGGGGCTCGACACACCAAGTGAGGACGACGACGAACCCCACAAGCAGAGCACCAGAAAACAAAAGGATTTCCCACAAGAAGTCAAAACAGTACACTTACTTCACGTGACGAATAGAATGGCGCCACCAGAGATACACGCCATATGGCCTATCCCAAAGGAGTCTCGCCAATGGTTGTTAAAACCAATCACCTTCGACCATCAAGATTACTCTAGAAGTATCCAGAACGCAGGCTGGACTGCCTTGGTATTAGATCTAATAATCGGTGAACTCCATTTTACAAATGTCCTGATGGACGGCGGCAGTGGTCTAAACCTGTTATACCAGGACACAATCCGCAACATGGGGATAGACCCAACAAAAATTCGCCATAGCAAAACATCCTTTCAAGGGGTAACGCCAGGCCCGGATGCCCGTTGCATGGGTTCTCTCCAGCTAGAAGTTATGTTCGGCTCCCCCGATAACTTCCATCGTGAACAGCTAACTTTCCACATCGCCCCATTCTCAAGTAGCTATCAAGCACTGCTGGGACGCGAAGCTTTCGCCCGCTTTAACGCAATACCGCATTATGCATCTCTTACGCTTAAGATGCCCGGTCCACGAGGCATCATCTCATTAAAGGGAAAACATTGAGTGTTCCTCCCGCGCGGAAAATAGTGCGGCTGCCTTGACAGCCCCACAATAAGGCGGCTTCACCAGCCAAAGCATCTAAACAAGTCGTTAAGACCACGGACACGGCTAGACGAGTTCGGCATAAACATACAATTGATAAAGGCTTAATAGCCGTATACCCATGTACTAGGGGCTCCGCGCATATAAAACAAGAGGCAATAAAGCTCAATTTTACCCATTTCGATTTATACTTTGTTTATTTAGTATAACTCATGTTCGGCACGATCTTTCTTTAACTAAGCTCCTCTCTTTTACAGATGAACACCGTGCTACGCCCGTCCATGATACGGCACAACGGAGACACAGGCGCAGACGTGCAGCAGGGACCCGTTCCAAGGATTCTTTTCAGATTAAGACCCTGCGTAAACCTTTTTTACTATCTCTTGTTGATACACATCCCCTGGTTTTTTGGTATAACCAAGGAGGAGGCTGGCGTTTTGGCATGTGGCCACGTCAGAGTTTTGCGTGTACCTGGACACTAGGGGCTTATTACTAAGGGCGTTATCCCGCCCGCCCTCATAAAGACTGAATACCTTAGGGAGTGTTCGGCGTCGCGAGTTTGGCCTTATATGCATCAGCTCTGAATCATGTCTTTGCTCAAATGTTGGGTTTGCCCGGCTCCTATGTTTTGCTGCCTTACGTTCCGCTCTATCGGCTAAGGTGGCACCAGGAGAACTACTACGATTGTGCCCCGGTTCGGCCAGGCGAGCACCTCAGTAGAGAAAGCCGAAAACTAACTGTCATGATATAGCGTGAGACTGGTCAACCACTCGATGACTTACTGGAATCTTTAGGATTCCTCCACATTAACGAAGGGCCGTTTCCCGGCCAGGCACATACGCGCCCCGAGTTCGGGCGAGCGCAGGCGCCACCAGGGGCTATATAAGTAGCCTCAATGTCAAACTCCTATGGCTAAGTGAAAGTGATAAAGCATCATAGTCCGATTGCCTAGTTCGCTGCGCTATCACCTCCTTTGTAGGACCAAGACGTTGGATCAAGTGTGAAAATGCGCCTTCTGCGAACACCCCCGCATTATGTGCGTGGGGGCTGAAGCCGACGACTGCCATCTTTCAGATTATATATACGTATATGTTAAACGGCCGCACAGGAGGTATTATAATACTTGCAGGCACAAGTATAAAAAGCTTCTACAATTTATCAAAATATTGTTTTACAATTATACATGCTATTCGAATATAGCATCCTTCGAGCACTCCGTCTCTATTAAACGAGCGCCTTGCAGAACTTCCTGAAAATAGCGCTCGGCAGGTACTCGGCTTCCATCCGAGTCTGGGGATGCAACAGCGGTGGCTTCCATTTCCGCCCAGTATGTCTTGACACCGGCAAGAGCCATCCGCGCACCCTCTATGCACGCTGACCTCTTCATCGCATTGATATGCGGCGCCGCACCAAGGAACTGCTGCACCAAGTTGAAATAACTTTTCGGCTCTGGCCTCTCTGGCCACAGATGACTCATGACATACTTCATGGCGAGTCCGGACAACCTATTTAGCTCGGCCCATTCGGCCAAACGATCGGCTAATGACAGTGGACGCTCTGGATTGTGGAACTGCGACCAGAAGAGCTTTTCCACTTCGCGATCTTCTTGATCTCGGAAGTGTTCGGCCGCATCTGCGGCACTCGCTACTAAATCCAGATAGGTGTCCGCCGTACTCCACATCTGGTCTAACGGAGCATGTTTAGGATCACAGAACTTCCTCCGCAGCATAAAGGGCTTTCCAGCTGCGATCTCTCCGACCTAACGCAGCTCCTTCATAGCTCTCATCGCAGAGCGAGCATCCTTGGCATCGGCAACGGCCTTCTTCAGGTCCGTCTGTTCCGCCCGATCTTCTTTTTCAAGAAGCTTGCAATGGTCAGCAGCGTTCTTCAGCTTCACGGCCATCTCGGCCATTTCCTTCTTGCTTCGGCAGTGAGCAGCCCGTTCGGCTTTCAACTCTTCAATTGCCTTTCTGGCAGCCGCATCACTTTTCCTGGCTTGCTCCTTGGCTCGGGCAAGTTCCGCCCGAAGATTCTCCATGGCAGCAGCACCATCTGCATCAAGCGCACACATTGTAAGATACTGGCATAAAGCTCCTCTTACCAGGCGCTGCCGAAGGAATTACATACCTTGTGCCTCGTCAAGCCGCTTGTTGACAAGCGCGATGTCGGCATCTGCCACGTCAAGTTGCCGCTTTAGCTCGGCAAATCCATCAGTCCGGCTGGCCACCGGACACTTCGCCACCTACGTATAAAGGCGGCATATTAGACCTGGGATTATGATCCTCTATGCGCCGTCACTTTTGACAACACACAGAGTCTCAGGGGCTACTATCTACACATGGCGCATCTTATTTATGCGCAACTGTCCAAAAAGGGTACATTATTTCGCGTACCTCAAAACCTGTCAGTAAACTCCTAACGGCCTCGTGCAATCCGCTCTCCGCGGATGAAATCCTCTCAATCACTGTACCCATCAATGCACGGTGCTCCTCTAAGATAGATGCTCGCCCTAGCAGATCCTTCAGCTCCTCCGACTGCGCACCAGACGGCGCCAGACTCGTCCGATGGCCCTTTTCGAAGGCCGGACGCGAAGGGCTTTGGGGGGCCATATGACTACCTTCCGGCCCCGCCGGATTCGGAGAAACCCTCCACGACGATACCTCAGGGTCGCCTGCCTCGCAAGGCTGTACGGCAGGGGGAGGCGTTCCGCTCTCCGTCATCTCCGGAAGAAGATCCCCCAAAGACGAGCTCTGCTGAGAAGGGCTAAGGTCCGAGCTACAAGGTAAATTTTCGATTACTTTTCTCAGATATAAAGCAGGGATTTCTCTCGTTTCTTAAAAAGAAAACTCCTCTCTACTTACGGCTCGATGGAGGGCTGATCCCCTTGAGGGCATAATTCGGCCGAAGTATCCCCCAGCATAGGACCCTCTGGCGAAGATTTCTTCCCCTGCTTTAAGGCCATGGTCTCCGGGTCTTCAGAGGCGGTCCTCTTCTTCCCCTGAGGAGAGGAATTTTTAATTCCTCCCTTCCGGACAACCTCCTTTGAGGAGGCTGTAGCTTCCTTGTCCCCTCCCTCGCTTCCCTTTGAAGGCACAACCTCCAACATCCTGACTAGCACGGGACCCGGCGTGGTCTCGGGGAGGGGGGCCGGACACCTGATTAGCTTTGCTTTCCCTATCCACTCCTGTTTAAAGGACAGCTCTTTTAGGGGCAATTTTATGATAAATATATGGATAGCGAGTCCGGGCACAAGGCTACTTACTTGAGTATCCGGACGATTGTAGCTCAGACCTGCGTCCTCCGTAGAATCCGGACACACTACTTGTGGTCTGAAGAACAATTTGTACATCTCCATGGGCGTCATGCCAAGAAAATGTTGGAGAACTCGTGGTCCCTCCGGGTTGAACTCCCACAGGCGGAGGGGGCGACGTTTGCAGGGCAGAACTCGGCGAATTAACATAACCTGCGTCACCACGACCAGACTGATGTCTCTTTCTAGGAGATCTCGGATGTGGCCCTGCAACAAGGGCACGTCCTTTGCCGGCCCCCAGTCCAGCCCCGTATTGACCCATGACGCCAGTCGTGGCGGGGGACCCGAGCGAAAGGCAGGTGGCGCCACCCACTTAGGGGCCCTGGGAGCGGTAATATAAAACCACTCTCGTTGCCATAAGCTGGACTCCTCTTGAAAAGAGCCCTTGGGCCATGGAGTACTAGCATTCTTGCTTATAAAAGCACCTTCGCACTCCGCGTGCCATCCCTTGATCATCTTCGGCTCTACTTTGAAGGTCTTGAGCCATAGTCCGAAGTGAGGAGTGATACGGAGGAAGGCTTCACGCACGACGATGAATGAGGAAATATGGAGGATGGACTCCGGGGCTAAGTCATGAAATTCCATCCCATAATAATACATGAGCCCCCTCACGAAGGGATCCGTCGGGAAGCCTAGCCCCCGAAGGAAGTGAGACACGAACACCACACTCTCACCGGGCTTGGGAGTGGGAATGACCTGCCCTTGAGCAGGCAGCCTATGCGAGATTTCACCGGTCAAGAACCTGGCCTCTCTCAACTTTAGCACGTCCTCCTCCGTGACGGAGGAGGGCATCCATCGGCCTCGAAGGTCGGAACCGGACATTGTCGAAGGTCCGAAGCGCTTGAAATCTGGAGCCTTGGGTGTTGGAACTCGAGGCGAAGGGCGAACTCGTTTGAGACTGAAAGAAAGGAGTAAGGCCTTGGTCTCTTTATAAGAGGTTGAATAAAGGGCCTTCCCCGTGACCGTTTGGGACTCGCCTTTGATCGAGAAAATATACCAACGGGTACGGTTGGGTTACCCACACCCATATTGATGAGAATCCCGGAATAAGGGGACACGATCTCTGCTTTAACAAGACGTGCCAAGGAAACCGCCTCGCTAAACGCGCTGAGGTGGGACGGTAAAACGATTCGAATAAAGACTTGGCCATGGTGTGATGTCACGCTACGGAATACGTCAGCAGATTAGATTTGTGTAAATATTATTCTCTCTATGGCAATATGTGGAAACTTATTTTGCAGAGCCGGACACTACCTTTGTGTTCAAAATCTTCTATGAAGTATTTGGAGGAGGAACCCGCCTTGCAATGCCGAAGACAATCTGCGCGCCGGACTCGACGTCATTGAAGCCTGGTTCAGGGGCTACTGAGGGAGCCCTAGATTAGGGGGTGTCCGGATGGCCGGACTATACCTTCGGCCGGACTCCTGGACTATGAAGATACAAGATTGAAGACTTCGTCCCGTGTCCGGAAGGGACTTTCCTTGGCATGGAAGGCAAGCTTGGCGATACAGATATGTAGATCTCCTACCATTGTAACTGACTCTGTGTAACCCTAGCCCTCTTCGGTGTCTATATAAACCGGAGAGTTTTAGTCCGTAGCACGAACAATCATACCATAGGCTAGCTTCTAGGGTTTAGCCTCCTTGATCTCGTGGTAGATCTACTCTTGTACTACCCATATCATCAATATTAATCAAGCAGGACGTAGGGTTTTACCTCCATCAAGAGGGCCTGAACCTGGGTAAAACATCGTGTCCCCTGCCTCTTGTTACCATCCGTCCTAGACGCACAGTTCGGGACCCCCTACCTGAGATCCGCCGATTTTGACACCGACAGAGTTGTAACACTTAAACTCGATGGTCGTCTACTACTTATTTGCTATTCTGTGATGCGATGATAAATTCCGCATGTGCGACGATAAATTATGCACTTAGATCATTTTGCAGACGTCCATTTTTCATTATGCATGTCATTATCTTCACATACTTTTCTTGCATGATGAATTGTCATCATAAGTTGAAGAGGATCTCCACAAGTACAACCTGCCATGTGCATTTTCATACCAAAAGCAAATTACTTATATGCACATCTTTAGGGGGAGCCTTTGCCACTTATGATGACAATCCCCTATCCTTTACAATTTCACATATTTTATTCCCCGTTGAAAACTTCAACTAGTTTGTCATCAATCACCAAAAAGGGGGAGATTGTAAGTGCATCTAGTGCCACCCCTAGTTGGTTTTGGAGTATTGACGACAAACCTAGTTGAGGGACTAATGTGTTTGTGAGAATTGCAGGATAACACAGGTAGAAGTCCCTCATTGATTCGGTTTTCCTACCAGAGATGACCCCTAAAAATGTAAGAAGACATTGAAGTCAAAGGTGGTATGTGAAGACATTCACATTGAAGACTATGATGAGAGAAGACATCGCGTGAAGACTATGGAGCGCGAAGACTTAGCAGTTTCGTCGTTCTGTGTTTTTCCTTGTTGAGTCATAGGAACCACCGTACTGTTAAGTGGGGTCCAAGTGAACCAGTCAAAATGACTGAAGTGATGCTTAACCAAAATCCTATGTCTTCGAGTGAAGACTATGAGAGAAAATCTTATCCAGAGTTGGATAAGTCAGCTTTGCTTGTAGCCCAAGTAAAGTTGCCGTGTGTGTTTGAAATATGACCGTTGGAACACATGTCAGTTCCTTAGTGACCAAGGGTCATTTCGGACAAATCAAGTCGGGTTGCCTAGTGGCTATAAATAGCCCACCCCCTACAACCATAAAAGGTTGGCTGCTCAGAGTTAGTACACGGCTTTTGTCGTTTGAGAGCAACCCACCTCGAAGCCTTTGAGAGAGAATTCCTTGCGAGGATAAAGCCCTAAACACCCAGAGCCAAAGAGTGTTAGGCATCACTTAAGTCTTCCTGTCTGTGTGATCTAAAGACTTATTACACTTGAGGACTGTGAATCCTCCAGCCGGTTAGGCGTCGCATTCTGAGCATCCAAGAGTCATTGTCGATCGCCGGTGAACGAAGTCTGTGAAGGTTTGGAAGCCTACCTTGAAGACTTACCAGAGTGATTGGGCGAGGACTGGGTGTCCTTAGCTCAAGGGGAATAAGGTGAAGACGAGGTCTTCTGAGTTGAATCTCAGCCTCCCTAACCAGACGTATAGTTGTCACAGCAACTGGAACTGGTCCAACAAATCATTGTCTTCAACGAGTCACTGGTTTCATCCTTCCCTTTTCTTACTGATGGTCCTTGTGAAGTCATTGTACGATTGCTTTATCTTTTGTCTTCACTGAGTGACTGCTTGTTCTGATTGGCTTCACAATATCTTCCTACCTGATCTTTACTGCCTGGCTGCTATTAGTCATTGTGCTTTCACTCCATTGAATACTTGACTATGGTTTGCCTAGTATAGTCTACCTTCCGCTGCAGGGTAATAGGTTTATTTCTATCGTTTGTCTTCAAAACTTCCATGTTTTGAAGACTTTCATAAAAATCGCCTATTCACCCCCCCTCTAGTCGATCACTAGCACTTTCAATTGGTATCAGAGCAAGGTACTCTCTTGTTCTGTGTGATTCGGTTTAACCACCTGGAGTTTTAGCTATGTCGACTGCAGGGATAATTAAAGTCTCCGCTGCGTACCCCTTCTTCGATGGAACTGAATATCCCTACTGGAAGAATAAGATGCGCATGCATCTTGAAGCCATTGATGTCGACCTATGGTATGTCGTCAAGAATGGCGTTCCCAAGGCTGGTGAAGGTGTCACCGCTGCTGATGTCAAGAAGTTCGTTCAACTGGACTCCACTGCCAAGAACATCATCTGTGGTCATCTGACCAAAGGATAGTATGGCCGCGTGAGTGCTTTGGAAACATCTAAGCTAGTCTGGGACTGGCTCTCCAAGGTCAACAAAGGCATCTCAACCCAGAGAGATCAGAGAATCAGTGTCCTTCGCAACCTCTTCAACCGCTTCAAGAGAAATGACAATGAGAATGTCCAGCTCACGTTTGATCGACTCACTGACATCACAAATGAGCTTCAAGCCCTCGGCGCTACTGAGATCACCAAGCATGAAGTCGTCAAGACACTCCTGAGATCACTTGACAGCTTGTTTGACATCCTAGCCCTGATGATTCAAGAACGTCCTGACTTCAAAACACTCGATCTGTCTGACATACTTGAGAGGCTCAACACACACGAGTTTCAGCTTTCTGAGAAAAGAGACATCTACGGTCCCAACTATGGGCAAACTCGTGCCTTGAAGGCAAAAGCTGTCTCCTCATCTGAAGAAGAGTCTGACAGCAGTTCTGATGATCCTGAAGACATTGGAAAGGAGCTTGCTATGCTTATGAAGAAGTTCCAAAAATTCACCAAGAAGAAAGGCTTCAGAAAGTCCTCACGATCAAGCTCAAGGAATGACGAAGCTTCTGCTCATGACTACAAGAAGAGAACATGCCACAAGTGCAAGAAACCTGGCCACTACATCTCTGAGTGTCCGCAGTGCGACAATGAGAACAAGAAGAAAAAGAAGAGCAAGGAGTATGATTCTGACGACAAGAAGAAGAAGAAATACTCAAAGTCTTCTTCCAAGTCCTCCTCAAAGTCTTCATCACACAAGAAGAGCTCATCTAGCAAGGCACGTGCGTTTGTTGGCAAGGAAATGGATTCAGAGGAGGAGTCCGCTTCTGAGGAGGCGGAGGTGGAGTCTGAGGAGGAGTTCGATTCTGGTGTGGCAAGTCTGGCTACAGCCTACGTTGCCAAGTCCATCTTCAACATTGAAGACAATGTCACCAACGCCGATGCTAATGACAAGGACGACTCCACTCCCACCTACTGCTTCATGGCACGCGGTGCCAAGGTAAACTCACGCACCACTCACTATCAAACATCAAGTGAAGATGACTCTGATTGTGGTTCCAAACCCAGCTACAAAACACTTGCTAAAATTGCAACTGAACAACAGAAAGCTATGGAACATATTCAAAAATTATTAGACAAAAGTGATGACCTGTTGGACGCTGAAATGACTCGATCTCAGTCCTTAATTGAAGACATAAAAAATCTTCATGTTAAGTATGAGGAACTTGAAAGTCGTCATGAAACGCTCTCAACATCTCATGAAAAGCTTTCCTATGATTATCTTCAAAGGAAGCAAGACCTTGAAAAATTGAGAGCGGCTCATGAAGATCTTCAAAAGGAAAACGAGTCACTTCGCGCCAAACAGATCAATTCCGCTCAAGAAGGTTTTGAACCACCATGTCTTAAATGCATTGAGCGTGATAACACTACTTCTATTGCTGAATGTTCTACTGCTGCTACTGTTGCAATATCTTCAACTGTTGATGTGATAACTAACCCCTCTGCTGAGGATGCCACTGCTATTGCTGATGAGAATGCTAGGTTGAAGACATTGCTTGAAACAGGGATGTTCAAAAGTCTCAAAGGGCATCAGACACTATGTGATGTCCTCAAAAGGCAGATCCTGAACCGAAACCCTAGGAAAGAGGGTGTCGGGTTCGAAAGGAAAATGAATGCTGATGGCTCTTACTGGAAACCTGAGCAGTACCCCAAAACCACATGGGTTGCTGCAAAGGGACCTTTAGTGGATCCATCCACCCTATCTGGCTTCACTTGTGCTAATCCCATTGTTATTGATGAATCCTTTGATGCAAACTATAAACTGTTTAAGAATCAGAATGGTGAAGTGTTTGCCAGGTATATTGGACCTAACTGCAGGAATGGACCGCCTATGAAGAAGGTCTGGGTGCCGAAAAGGTGTTTGGAGAATCTTCCTGTGAATGTCATCATGACACCACAGGTGAAGAAGACAAACCCCAGACCACAGGCTTCATACGGTCCAAAGGCTTCATATAGACAGAGGACTCACCTGAGTCGCACTAACGCAAATGTTTTGCAGGGAAGCCATACTCAGGCCTGTGAATATGAGCATGTTTCATCAAACCGCCATGTTCATGAGACCAAGAACTATTCTACTTATTCTTATGAGTACTATTGTCCACCTGCAAGACTTTTTGCTAGGGCTCCAAAGCCAAAGTTCTCAGATGCTGCACTTAGACTCATTGCTTGGAAGCCACCCTTGAAGATGTGGGTGGCTAAGAAAGCTTAACTCTCTTTTGCAGGGAAAGGTCTCCAGCCGAAAACCAAAATCGTCTGAAGCTATTGCTGGGGACCTTAAACATCTTGTAGGGCGCAAGATCAAATGCCCAAATGGTCTTATTATGTACTTTGTTCCTGAGTCGCTTGCTACTTGCCCTATCAGTCCTAATCTCGATCTAAGCTTTCATAATCCACTGGCTTGTCAAATGTTTTTGCTTCACAATTCTCTTCGTGAAGCCTATCCCCCTAACTGCACTGTAGGGTACGACACCAACTGCTTCAGAATGGATTATTGATAGTGGGTGTACCAATCACATGACTGGCAAGCGAAGCCTTCTTATGGACTCAACCTTACGTCCATCTGACAAAAGTCACATCACATTTGCTGACACTGGTAAAAGTAAGGTATTGGGTCTAGGTAGAGTTGCAATCTCAAAGGATCAACACATGGATAAAGTCATGCTTGTTGAATCCCTTGGTTTCAACTTAATGTCTGTCTCAATGCTTTGCGATTTTGTGGGGACCCCGACTCATAAGTCATGATCACCGATGCACGTGTACAGTGATCCCAGAGATCAATGCTCACTGAACACACAAAAGCTGAATAACAAGAGTCTTACATCCGTACATACCGACTTACATAAATTATGACCATTATGGTCAAGTTTTGAGTATAACATTGTAGCGGAAATCTTCGTCAATAACTTGGACCCATGCCATCTGCCTTAACCCTACAGGCATTCTGACTGGGAAGCATCCTAGCTCACAGGTTCGTCACCGAAATATTCTTCATCATATCCTGTTCTTTCATGCCTGGCCAATAAAATAACCAGTGGCAAGCCAATGAGTACTTTGAATGTACTCGCAAGCAACCCAAGGGTGATAACAGAATAATTATGCAAGGCACTACTGCTAAATTGACGTTTTTGCGGAAAGCTAATTTTTCTCATGCAAGTAAGATCAACATTTATCAAGGACATGAATGCATCTGTGTCGGTGTCAAAACCGGCGGATCTCGGGTAGGGGGTCTCGAACTGTGCGTCTAGGCCGGATGGTAACAGGAGGCAAGGGACACGAAGTTTTACCCAGATTCGGGCCCTCTTGATGGAGGTAAAACCCTACGTCCTGCTTGATTAATATTGATGATATGGGTAGTATAAGAGTAGATCTACCACGAGATCGGAGAGGCTAAACCCTAGAAGCTAGCCTACGGTATGATTGTTGTTCTATATGTTGTCCTACGGACTAAAACCCTCCGGTTTATATAGACACCGGAGAGGGTTAGGGTTACACAAAGTCGGTTACAATGGTAGGAGATCTACATATCCGTATCGCCAAGCTTGCCTTCCACGCCAAGGAAAGTCCCTTCCGGACACGGGACGAAGTCTTCAATCTTGTATCTTCATAGTCCAGGAGTCCGGCCAAAGGGTATAGTCCGGCCATCCGGACACCCCCTAATGCAGGACTCCCTTGTGGCCATCCATCTCCATGCCCGAAGGTCTTGGAGAGCTTGCGGAGAAGCTAAAGGGAGCACGGCGGCACTTCCGATTGTGGAAGATAACGGCCTGCCGTCAAGGCGCTAGGGAGGCCTGGGCCATGGTGAAGACGCGGTACACAAAGGTTGACCCCAACCACATGGCCGAGGTCGGTCCTGTGGGGCCTGATGGGAAGGAGATCCCTGTAAGCTTAGTATACGGCCAAGTAGAATTGGCCGCAAAGTATTCCCAGCAGGACTGTAAATTAGATAGCCTGTTAGATGGTATTGAAGAGGAATACAATCAGTCAGAATGACTATGTAATTTAATTGACATTTATGATGCCTTCTAGCCGGATTGTAGATCGTTTGTCATGGCCGACCTTTTTGCTTCAGCGTCGGGACCTGACGGTCCGGAGTGTGTCCGAATTCCCATGCGGTTATATAAGAACCGGGGAATGCATGGAGACCAAGCGTAGGGGTCATTAGTGCATTAACAGACAAGTGCCTGACTAGTTATGTTATATTACATGGTTAGTAAGAAACATCTTCCAGGGAGAATAGTTCCGTTAGGGGTTCCTTTCCCTGGGAGGCATGCCCTAAAGTGCATGCCCATTCTGCGAAAAAAAAGACACAGGAAAAAGCATCTGGGGGCGCATAAATAAATAAATGAAAAGATCATCTTTTAGGTCACCGACCGAATATTCCCTTAAGAACGCTAGCTTTCGGCTTCACCCAGTCTGAGGTACACATCCGGCTGATCCGGCAGTAACAATCGTAGAGGTGCTCCCTTTACCGCCTAGCCGAATAAACGAGAACGTAGGGGTAAGCACAGGAGCCAGGCAACCCAGCTTGGCCAAAACTTAAGTCATATCGATGCATATAATGGTGAAATAAAAGGTACATGCGGAAGTGTAACACATGTGTTGGGCATGAAGCCCGTATAGATAAGCTTCTGTTAAGAGAAGCCCCCAGGTTTAATGAGTGCGAATAGCACGTCATTTGATGAGCCTTTAAAGGCTATAAGAGAAAGGAAGGGGAGAATGAGAGAAATGTAAGACAGACAATATATAAAAAATGGACAGAGGAAGGAGACGAACGCAGAGTCCAGCGCAAGGCATAGAATCTTCGGAGACGGGCTGCGTTCCATGGGTTCGGCTCGAGTCGGTTATCCGATGCATCTCGCAGGCGATACGCTCCACCAGTCAGGACTTGGTCAATTATGAAGGGACCTTCCCACTTGGGCTTGAGTTTGTCCTTTTTCTTGTCCGACAGACGTAGAACTAATTCGCCAACGTTGTAATTTTTGGCCCGTACTTCTCTGCTTTGGTATCTTCGAGCCTGCTGTTGATAGAATGCGGAACGAGCTTTTGCCATGTCACACTCCTTGAGGGAGTCCTGGATTAGGGGGTGTCCGGATGGCCGGTCTATACCTTCAGCCGGACTCCTGGACTATGAAGATACAAGATTGAAGACTTCGTCCCGTGTCCGGAAGGGACTTTCCTTGGCGTGGAAGGCAAGCTTGGTGATACGGATATGTAGATCTCCTACCATTGTAACCGACTTTGTGTAACCCTAACCCTCTCCGGTGTCAATATAAACCGGAGGGTTTTAGTCCGTAGGACAACATATAGAACAACAATCATACCATAGGCTAGCTTCTAGGGTTTAGCCTCTCCGATCTCGTGGTACATCTACTCTTGTACTACCCATATCATCAATATTAATCAAGCAGGACGTAGAGTTTTACCTCCATCAAGAGGGCCCGAACCTGGGAAAACTTCTGTCCCTTGCCTCCTGTTACCATCCGGCCTAGACGCGCAGTTCGGGACCCCCTACCCGAGATCCGCCGATTTTGACACCGACATTGGTGCTTTCATTGAGAGTTCCTCTGTGTCGTCGCCATCAGGAAGGATGCCTTGCCCCGTCTTTAAAGACGACACCGTTGCTAAGGGAGGTTTGGCTATCGGCCAAACCCTCCGGCTAGGTGGTTTTCTTATGACCGCCTGTTCGGCTTCTACGCCGACGATGACCTCTCGAGCCATCGAAAACAATCTTCATGTCAGCTCGAAACTTGCCGAGCAGTTAGATCCAATGGAACTCTCCTCCATAAACAAGCTCTTGGATCGCATCGCCGCCCTGGGAGTCGCTACGGATTATGACCAGATTGGTCCTAAACCCGATCTGAGAGAGATTAACTCTCCCCAAGTCACCCATCACGTTGCCGTGGTAGAGGGACAGTGCGGCGACCCTTCATCTATCTTAAGGACCAGCTACGTCCGGATTCCCGATCCCTCTAAGCGGATACCTGTGGAGGGGAGGATATCACTCAAGACCTGAACTTAGAGTCAGGCGACGGGCTGGATTCATTAGACAACATCCAGGAATCCAAATTTTTGAGTTCGGAAACTCCTCGGCCTTCGAGCCTCAGATTGGGTGAGGCTTCGGATTTAATTCCACCCACCCACCCGAACACAAGCGATCTATCCCAAATCAGGCAAGAGCCCGAAGGAACAATACATCACTACTGGGCTAGATTCCTCTTGGTTAGGAACAGGATAAGGGACTTCCGCAAGGAAGACACAATCTCAATCTTCTGCAATAATTGCACGGACAAGGGAATCCTCAACGCCATAAGTCGCCGTGATATTACACGCTTCGCTGACTTGGCATCCATCGTACGGAAGTACTGTGCGATAGAAAGCGCTTGGAAAACCGAAATAAAATTTTGGGACGATCCTGCCCTGAGTACAAACCCAGTCCGAAATAAAATGGTGCATCATCGCCAGACACCCGGGTCAAACACCAAAAAGCAAAAACCCTCTACAGGGCATGGAACCGTACTGGAAGGATGGCTCAATGGGCCCTGTAAAATTCACAGTACAGAGGATGCCACACCAAGTCAGAGCCTTAGAGCATGTTGGATGCTCCGGTAGGTGGCCAAAATTGGCGAAGATCTCCTAATTCCGGAGGCCACAAAAAGCCACCCCAGAGACACCGATACGGTATTAACAATCTTCGAGACTTTCGCATCAAATAATATGCGAAAAAGGACACTCCGCAGCCTTGCCGAAGTCTACCAAGTAGCAACAATAAACCCATGGAGTGACACGGCTATTACCTTTAACGCCAGCGATGAACCTAAATTCCGAATAGCCCGAGCACCAGCCGCATTGGTCCTCAGTCCAATAGTGGACGGCTTTCGTCTTACCAAGGTACTCATGGACGGCGGCAGCGGATTGAACCTCATTTATGAGGAAACCCTTCAAAAAATGGAAATAGACTGGAACCGCATTGAGCGAAGCAGCACAACCTTTAGAGGAATAATCCCTAGTCGGGAAGCGCGCTGTACAGGAAAAATCACACTAGATGTGGTGTTCGGCACGCCGGATAATTACAGATCTGAAGAGGTCACGTTCCATGTGCCTCCGTTCAGCAGCGGTTATCACGCTCTGCTAGGGCGGGAAGCGTTTACAATCTTCCAAGCAATACCCCATTACGGGTACATGAAGCTCAAGATGCCCGGGCCTAACGGGATCATCACTCTCGCTAGTGATCCGGACATAGCACTCCGCGCCGAAAACAAGACAGCCGCACTGGCCCTTGAGGCACTATCCGAAGCCCTAGCGACTGCGGAACTGACTGTGCTGCGCTCCATGGTGTATAGGGACGATGCGGTACTCGACAAAAGATCCAAGTCCACCTCCTTTAAACCGGCGGATGAAATAGTCAAATTCCAGGTCCATCCAACGGACCCCAATAAAACAGCTTCCATCGGGGCACAGTTAAACCCTGATGTAGACGCCGCACTATGAGAGTTCCTACGAGAGAACTGGGACATTTCGCATGGCACCCTTCCATAGTGCTGCTGCTGGATGGAGTCTTCCCCAACCTCTCCTTCTCCCCTTGCTGGATCAAGGCGTAGGAGACGTCACCGGGCTGTATGTGTGTTGAACGCGGAGGTGCCATCCGTTCGGCACTAGGATCATCGGTGATTTGGATCACGACGAGTACGGCTCCATCAACCCCATCCACTTGAATGCTTCCGCTTAGCGATCTACAAGGGTATGTAGATGCACTCTCCTTCCCTCGTTGCTAGATTACTCCATAGATTGATCTTGGTGATGCGTAGAAAATTTTGAATTTCTGCTACGTTCCCCAATAGTGGTATTAGAGCCAGGTTTATGCGTAGTTACTATGAACGAGTAGAACACAAAGTAGTTGTGGGCATCGATATTGTCAATTTGCTTGCCGTTACTAGTCTTATCTTGATTCAGCGGCATCGTGGGATGAAGCGGCCCGGACCGACCTTACACGTACTCTTACGTGAGATTGGTTCCACCGACTGACATGCACTAGTTGCATAAGGTGGCTAGCGGGTGTCTGTCTCTCCCAGTTTAGTCGGATCGGATTCGATGAAAAGGGTGCTTATGAAGGGTAAATAGAAATTGGCATATCACGTTGTGGTTTTGGCGTAGGTAAGAAACGTTCTTGCTAGAAACCTATAGCAGCCACGTAAAAACTTGCAACAATAATTAGAGGACGTCTAACTTGTTTTTGCAGCATATGCCTTGTGATGTGATATGGCCAAAAGGATGTGATGAATGATATATGTGATGTATGAGATTGATCATGTTCTTGTAATAGGAATCACGACTTGCATGTCGATCAGTATGACAACCGGCAGGAGCCATAGGAGTTGTCTTAATTTATTTATGACCTGCGTGTCAACATAAACGTCATGTAATTACTTTACTTTATTGCTAAAGCGTTAGCCATAGTAGTAGAAGTAATAGATGACGAGACAACTTCAAGAAGACACGATGATGGAGATCATGATGATGGAGATCATGGTGTCATGCCGGTGACAACAATGATCATGGAGCCCCGAAGATGGAGATCAAAAGGAGCAAAATGATATTTGCCATATCATGTCACTATTTGATTACATGTGATGTTTATCATGTTTTACATCTTATTTGCTTAGAACGACGGTAGCTTAAATAAGATGATCCCTCACTAAAATTCAAGAAAAGTGTACCCCCTAACTGTGCACCGTTGCGAAGGTTCGTCGTTTTGAAGCACCACGTGATGATCGGGTGTGATAGATTCTAACGTTCGAATACAACGGGTGTAAGCCAGATTTACACAGCAAAAACACTTAGGTTGACTTGACGAGCCTAGCATGTACAGACATGGCCTGGGAACACGGAAGACCGAAAGGTCGAGCATGAGTCGTATAGAAGATATGATCAACATGAAGATGTTCATCGATGTTGACTAGTCCGTCTCACGTGATGATCGGACACGGCCTAGTTGACTCGGATCATGTTTCACTTAGATGACCAGAGGGATGTCTGTCTGAGTGGGAGTTCATTAAATGAACTCAATTATCATGAACATAGTCTAAATTGTCTTTGCAAATATGTTGTAGATAAATAGCTCACGTTGTAGCTCCCTATTTCAATACGTTCCTAGAGAAAGATTAAGTTGAAAGATATTGTAAGCAATGATGCGGACTGGGTCCGTAGTCCAAGGAGTGTCCTCACTGCTACACAGAAGGCTTACGTCTTTGATACACCGCTCGATGTGCAAACCCCTACAACGTCGTCTGTGGATGTTGTGAACACCTGACAGACACATCCTGATGACTACTTGATAGTTTAGTGTACCATACTTTACGGCGTAGAATCGGGATTCCAATGACGTTTTGAACGCCATAAGACATATGAGATGTTCCAAGAGCTAAAATTGGGATTTCAGGCTCATGCCCGTATTGAGAGGTGTGAGACCTCTGACAAGTTCTTTAGCCAACAAGATGGAGGAGAATAGCTCAGCTAGTGAGCATGTGCTCAGAATGTCTGGGTGCTACAATCACTTAAATAAAGTGGGAGTTAAACTTCCAGATAAGATAGTGATTGATAGAGTTCTCTAGCCACTATCACTAAGCTACTAGATCTTCGTGATGAACTATGACATGCAAGGGATGGAGTTGATCACAGAGCTGTTCGTGGTGCTTAAGACCGCAAAAGGTAGAAATCAAGAAGGAGCATCAAGTGTTGATGGTTTAACAAGACCACTGGTTTCAAGAAGGGCAAGGGCTAGAAGGGAAACTTCAAGGATGGCAAACCAGTTGCCGCTCCAGTGAAGGAACCCAAGGTTGAACCCAAACCCGAGTCTAAGTGCTTCTATTGTAAAGGGAACAGTCACTGGTAGCGGAATTACCGCAAATGCATGGTAGATAAGAAGGCTGGCAACTTCAACAAAATTTATACATGTTATTAATGTGTACCTCACTAGTACTCCTGGTAGCACCTGGGTATTGGATACCGGTTCAGTTACTATTATTGGTGACTTGAAGCAAAAGCTACGGACTAAACGGAGACTAGCTGAGGGCGAGGTGACGATGTGTGTTGGAAGTGTTTCCAAAGTTGATGAGATCACCATCGCACAGTCCATCTGCCTTCGGGATTAGTATTGAACCTAGATAAATGTTATCAGGTGTCTACGTTGAGCATGAATATGATTAGATCATGTTCATTGCAATACGATCATTCATTTAAGGTAGAGAATAATGGTTATTCTGTTTACATGAATGATACATTTCATGGTCATGCACCCTATGTGAATGGTTCATTGAATCTCGATCGTGGTGATACACATGTTCACGCCAAAAGATGAAGAGTTAATAATGATAGTACCACTTTCTCGTGGCACTGCCGCTTAGGTCATATTGGCGTAAGATGCATGAAGAAACTCCATGTCAATGGATGTTTGGAGTCACTTGATTTTGAATCACTTGACACATGCGAGCCATGCCTCATGGGCAAGATCAATAAAACCCCGTTTTCAGGTATAATGAAACGGGCAAGTGACTTGTTGGAAATCATACATGCTGATGCGTGTGATCCAATGAGAATTGAAGCGTGCGGTGGATATCGCTATTTTCTCATCTTCACTGACGATTTGAGTAGATATAGGTATATTTACTTAATGAAGCACAAGTCTGAAACATTTGAAAAGTTCAAGCGATTTCAGAGTGAAGTTAAGAATCATCATAACAAAAAGGATCATGTTCCTACGATCTGATCAAAAGGGGATTTTCTAAGTTATGAGTTTGGCAATCACTTAAGACATTGTGGAATTGTTTCACAGTTGAAGCCACCTGGAACACCACAGAGTAATGGTGTGTCCGGACGTCGTAATCGAACCTTATGAGATATGGTGCGATCTATGATGTCTCTTACCGATCTACCGTTTTCATTTTGAGGTTATGCGTTAGAGACAGCTGCATTCACTTTAGATAGGACACCATCTAAGTCCGTTGAGACGACATCGTATGAACATTGGTTTGGCAAGAAACCAAAGTTGTCGTTTCTTAATGTTTGGGGCTGCGATGCTTAAGGCTTCAGCCGGAGAAGCTCGAACCCAAAGTGGACAAACACATCTTCATAGGATACCTAAAGGTGACAGTAGGGTATACCTTCTATCTCAGATCCGAGGGCAAATTGTTTGTCGCTAAGAACGGGTCCTTTCTCGAGAAGGAGTTTCTCTCGAAAGAATTGAGTGGGAGGGAGATAGAACTTGATGAGGTTGTCGAACCTTTACTTCAACCAGAGAGTGATGCAACACAGAAAGATGTATTCTGTGGCACCTACGTCTGTTGAAGAGGAACTTAATGATAGTGATCATGAAGCTTCAGATCAAGTTGCTATCGAACCTCATAGGTCGACAAGGATATGTACTACTCCTGAGTGGTACAGTAATCCTGTCTCAGATATCATGTTGTTGGACAACAGTGAACCTACGAGCTATGGAGAAGCGATGGTGGGCCCGTATTCCGACAAATGGTTAGAAGCCATGAAATCCGAGATAGGATCCATGTATCAGAACAAAGTATGGACTTTGGTGGACTTGCCTGATGATCGGCAAGCCATTGAGATAAATGGATCTTTAAGAAGAAGACGGACATGGGCGGTAATGTTACCGTCTATGAAGCTCGACTTGTGGGAAAGAGTCTTTTCACAAGTTCAAGGAGTTGACTACGATGAGAATTTCTCACCCGTAGCAATGCTTAAGTCCATCGGAATCATGTTAGCATTAGCTGTATTTTTCAATGAAATCTGACAGATGGATGTCAAAAACAAGTTTTCTTACCAGTTTTCGTAAGAAAGAGTTGTATGTGATACAATCAAAGTTTTGTCGATCCAAAGGATGCTAAAAGGTATGCTGGCTCTAGCAATCCTTCTATGGACTTGAGCAAGCATCTCGGAGTCGGAATATATGCTTTGATGGAGTAATCAAAGCTTTTAGGTTTATACAATGTTTGCTAGAAACTTGTATTTACAAGAAAGTGAGTGGGAGCACTACAACATTTCTGATAAGTATATGTGGATAACATATTGTTGATATGAAATAATGTAGAATTTCTGGAAAGCATAAACGGTTGTTTGAAGAGTGTTTTTCAAAGGAAGACCTGGAAAAAACTGGTTACATATTGGGCATCAAGATCTATAGAGATAGATCAAGACGCCTGATGGTACTTTCAAAGAACGCACACCTTGACATGTTTTTGAAGGAGTTCAAAATAGATCAGTCAAAGAAGGGGTTCTTACCTGAGTTGTAAGGTGTGAAGTTGAGTAAGACTCAAAGCTTGACCATGGCATAAGAAATAGAAAGGACGAAGGTCGTCCCCTATGCTTTTGTCATAGGCTCTATACGGTATGCCATGCTGAAGTACCGCACCTGATGTGTGCCTTGCCACATGTCTGGCAAGAGGGTACAAAGGTGATCTAGGAGTAGATCACCAGATAGCGGTCAAAATTATCCTTAGAGGAATAAGGAAATGTTTCTCGGTTATGGAGGTGATAAAGAGTTCGACGTAAAGAGTTATGTCGATGCAAGCTTAACACCTATCTGGATAGCTCTGAGTAGAGATACCGGATACGTATAATGGAGCAATAATTTGGAATAGCTCCAAGTGGAATGTGGTAGCAGCATCTATGATATAAAGTTTTGCGAAATACATAGGGATCTGAATATGGCAGGACCCGTTGACTACAACCTCTCTCACAAGCATAACATGATCAAACCCAGAACTCTTTGAGTGTTTATCACATAGTGATGTGAACTAGATCATTGAGTCTAGTAGACTCTTGGATGTTGGTCACATGGTGATGTGACCTGTGAGTGTTAATCACATGACGATGTGAACTAGATTATTAACTCTAGTGCAAGTGGGAGACTGTTGGAAATATGCCCTAGAGGCAATAATAAATTAGTTATTATTGTATATATTTCATTGTTCATGATAATCGTTTATTATCCATGCTAGAATTGTATTGATAGGAAACTCAGATACATGTGTGGATACATAGACAACACCATGTCCCTAGTAAGCCTCTAGTTGACTAGCTCGTTGATCAATAGATGGTTACGGTTTCCTGACCATGGACATTGGATGTCGTTCGTAATGGGATCACATCTTTAGGAGAATGATGTGATGGACAAGACCCAATACTAAGCCTAGCACAAAGATCGTGTAGTTCGTATGCTAAAGCTTTTCTAATGTCAAGTATCATTTCCTTAGACCATGAGATTGTGCAACTCCCGGATGCCGTAGGAGTGCTTTGGGTGTGCCAAATGTCACAATGTAACCGGGTGGCTATAAAGGTACACTACAGGTATCTCCGAAACTATCTGTTGGGTTGGCACGAATCGAGACTGGGATTTGTCACTCCGTGTAAACGGAGAGGTATCTCTGGGCCCACTCGGTAGGACATCATCATAATATGCACAATGTGATCAAGGAGTTGATCACGGGATGATGTGTTACGGAACGAGTAAAGAGACTTGCCGGTAACGAGATTGAACAAGGTATCGGGATACCGACGATCGAATCTCGGGCAAGTATCGTACCGCTAGACAAAGGGAATTGTATACGGGATTGATTAAGTCCTTGACATCGTGGTTCATCCGATGAGATCATCGTGGAGCATGTGGGAGCCAACATGGGTATCTAGATCCCGCTATTGGTTATTGACCGGAGAGTTGTCTCAGCCATGTCTGCAAGACTCACGAACCCGTAGGGTCTACACACTTAAGGTTCGATGACGCTAGGGTTATAGGGAAAGTATGTACGCGGTTACCGAATGTTGTTCGAAGTCCTGGATGAGATCCAGGACGTCACGAGGAGTTCCGGAATGGTCTGGAGGTAAAGATTAATATATAGGAAGTATGGTTTTGGCCACCAGAAGTGTTCTGGGCATCACCGGTAGTGTACTGGGACCACCGGAGGGGTTCGGGGGTCCACCAGGTGGGGCCACTAGCCCCGGAGGCCTACATGGGCCAATAGTGGGAAGGGACCAACCCCTAAGTGGGTTGGGGCGCCTCCCCACCAAGGCCCATGCGCCTAAGGGGAAGAGGGGGCAAACCCTAAGGGCAGATGGGCCCTAAGGCCCATGCCTGGTGCGCCTCCCTCTCCCCCTCCACTTGGCCGCCACCCCAGATGGGATCTGGGGGCTGCCGCCACCCCTAGGGAGGGAACCCTAGGTGGGGGCGCAGCCCCTCCCCTCCCCCTATATATACTTGAGGTTTGGGGCTGCCCAACACATGTGATTCAATCACCCTGTTGGCGCAGCCCTACCCCTCTCCCTCCTCGTCTCTCGTAGTGCTTGGCGAAGCCCTGCTGGAGTCCCGCGCTCCTCCACCACCACCACGCCGTCGTGCTGCTGCTGGATGGAGTCTTCCCCAACCTCTCCTTCTCCCCTTGCTGGATCAAGGCGTAGGAGACGTCACCGGGCTGTACGTGTGTTGAGCGCGGAGGTGCCATCCGTTCGGCACTAGGATCATCGGTGATTTGGATCACGACGAGTACGACTCCATCAACCCCGTTCACTTGAACGCTTCCGCTTAGCGATCTACAAGGGTATGTAGATGCACTCTCCTTCCCTCGTTGCTAGATTACTCCATAGATTGATCTTGGTGATGCGTAGAAAATTTTGAATTTCTGCTACGTTCCCCAACGACATGCTCTAAGGCTGTGAGTTGGTGTGGCGTCCTCTGTACTGTCAATTTTACAGGGTCCATTAAGCCATCCTTCCAGTACGGTTCCATGCCCTGTAGAGGGTTTTTGCTTTTTGGTGTTTGACCCGGGTGTCTGGCGATGATGCCCCCTTTTAATTCGGACTGGGTTTGTATTCAGGGCCAGATCGTGCCAAAATTTTATTTTGGTTTTCCAGGCGCTTTCCATCGCATAGTACTTTCGTACAACAGACTCCAAATTAGCGAAGCGTGTAATATCACAGCGACTTATGGAGTTGAGGATTCCCTTGTCCATGCAATTATTGCAGAAGATTGAGATTGCGTCTTCCTTGCGGCAGTCCCTTATCCTGTTCCTAACCAGGAGGAATCTGGCCCAGTAATGATGTACTGTTTCTTCGGGCTCTTTCCTGATTTGGGATAGATTGCTTATGTTCGGGTGGGTGGGTGGAATTAAATCCGAAGCCTCACCCCATCCGAGGCTCAGAGGCCGAGGAATTTCCGAACTCGAAAATTTGGATTCTTGGATGTTGTCCAATGAGTCCAGCCCGTCGCCTGACTCTAAGTTCAGGTCTTGAGTGATATCCTCCCCTCCACGGGTATCCGGCTTGGAGGGATTGGGAATCCGGACGAAGCTAGTCCTTAAGATAGATGAAGGGTCGCCGCACTGTCCCTCTACCACGGCAACGTGATGGGTGACTTGGGGAGAGTTAATCTCTCTCAGATCGGGTTTAGGCCTAATCTGGTCATAATCCGTAGCGACTCCCAGGGCGGCGATGCGATCCAAGAGCTCGTTTATGGAGGAGAGATCCATTGGATCTAACTGCTCGGTAAGTTCCGAGCTGACATGAAGATTGTTTTCGATGGATCGAGAGGTCATCGTCGGCGCAGAAGCCGAACAGGCGGTCATAAGAAAACCACCTAGCCGGAGGGTTTGGCCGACAGCCAAAGCTCCCTTAGCAATGGTGTCGACCTTAAATACGGGGCGAGGTATCCTTCCTGATGGCCACGACACAAAGGAACTCTCAATGAAAGCACCAATGTCGGTGTCAAAACCGGCGGATCTCGGGTAGGGGGTCCCGAACTGTGCGTCTAGGCCGGATGGTAACAGGAGGCAAGGGACACGAAGTTTTACCCAGGTTCGGGCCCTCTTGATGGAGGTAAAACCCTATGTCCTGCTTGATTAATATTGATGATATGGTTAGTACAAGAGTAGATCTACCACGAGATCGGAGAGGCTAAACCCTAGAAGCTAGCCTATGGTATGATTGTTGTTCTATATGCTGTCCTATGGACTAAAACCCTCTGGTTTATATAGACACCGGAGAGGGTTAGGGTTACACAAAGTCGGTTACAATGGTAGGAGATCTACATATCCGTATCGCCAAGATTGCCTTCCACGCCAAGGAAAGTCCCTTCCGGACACGGGACGAAGTCTTCAATCTTGTATCTTCATAGTCGAGGAGTCCAGCCAAATGGTATAGTCCGGCCATCCGGACACCCCCTAATCCAGGACTCCCTCAGCCTGCAACAAGTATCAGGAGGTTACAGACATTAACATCGAGAAGGAGTTGTGAACAACTCGTGCTCAAGCTCATCGTGACTTCCTCACGAATCCCATCAACATATTTACCGAACCGTGTTGTTTTCCAGAAACATATGGACATAGTCTAAGCAGCACCACCCAACTGTCCTTGACCATGGACACGGCTATTCGAATAGTTTTACACTCTGCAAAGGTTGCACAGTTTACCCACAAGATCCGGGGAACTTCCGTGTCATCCACGACCCGCGGTACCTCAAGTACCCAGGGTAAGCACCCGATCACTATCTTTCCCTAGACGACACTAACAAGGAGTCCACTCGTTGTTCCATATCCTGACGATGTACATCATACGAGACTCACTCGAGATCGTAACATCCGAGAGGGGACACAACGGTGTATCCGGTGCCCTATGAAAACAGTCATGGCCGCCCTACCTGGCACGACCCCATCCCGAGAGAGAGCACCAACTCTCCCCCGTCACTAGTAATGCGGGCTCCAAGTTAGTATCGGCCTAGGTAATCAATAATGCCCTTTCCCATATAAGGGTAGAGTGGTCGCGCATGTTTGGTTGGGACGGTCGACAAATCTTAAATCTAATCCATCTCTGTAAACAACACTTTTATCAAGCCTCAGTACACTACTTCTCCACCAAGTAGTGACCTAGTTCATCATCATCTCCCAGGGGCATTAGTGGCACCCACTGGGTTGTTTGCAAGTATGTCAAACCACACTTGTTTCTTTCCATGCATAACCCTGATCCACTTTCCGTAGCAACTACTTTAGCATCCTATCTACTCCCACCGGCATAACCCTCATAGAAAGGTAGGGTCATGCATCATGCAAGTGTCAACGAGAAAAGCAATGGAGGCACCACCTCAAGTGGCCACCATTTTATCATGACTTCGATGCAAGCAATGAAAGTGTCATATGACATGCACAAAAAGGGTTTCTTAGACATGGTCAAAGGGCTGCTTGCCTGTTTTAATAAAGTCTTCGAGGTCTTCAAATATCTCTGGTCCAACTCCGAGCATTTCGTCTACTTCGTCAACTATCATCGAAAGCAACCATAATAAGCAACACAACAAGGCAGAAAATAAAACTGCTCTAAAAATATTAATTTGACTTTTCTAGGGCATCTCAGGTTATATGAAAAATAACCAGAGTGGTTTCATTGGAATTGGGTCCGTGGATATTTCTTAACATTTTGATATGATGGAATCAAGGGGTTTATGGATTTGCAAGAAGTGTACAGAAATATATTTTTGAAAAATGAGCAAAGGCACCCATTTAACAAAACATGATTTTAGAAGCATCTAGGAGTTGGTTTCACTGGATTTGGGGTTCAAATGAATTCCCTATGAATTGGCAAAGTTGACAGGTATGAAGAAATGGCTCATTATTTTGTGTGGCACTTAGAATCATCTTGGAGCTTCAACAATGGAATTTTGATTAAATATGTGCTCTCTGTGATTTTCTAAAGTTTGGCTCAAAAAAGGAAATATAGGTTTATTTAAATATGTGTGAAGGAAACTTTTCTAGAAAACAGTGAATGTTGTACCATGAGGTAGATCAGGAATTTAGAAGACCCTAGGATTTTGAATCATCAAATTTGGAACTTATTTGAAAATTTGGGAGATTTTACAAGTTTTACAGAAAAGAAAAAGGAAAAGATTTTTACCCGAATGGGCTGGATCTGGGCGGCGACAGCGCGCAGCGGGCGAGATATAGTGCCGAGCGCACTGGGCCTGGCCCAGTCGCTCAGCCGCGCAGAGGGGGGAGTGGCGGCGTCGAAAACGCCCGCCAGGAGTGCGCCTTGGCCGCGAGGAGACGGCTTCCGAAGAAGTCGTGTCCACTTAACTCGTGGGCCCGGCCCTCAGGGACACATGGGGCCCTCAGGGACGGTGCCGGCGTTCTCCCCGGTGGCACCGGCCATATCTGGCGACGCCCAGCAGACCAGCGGGTCCAGGAGACAACGCCGCATCCGCCAAGGTGCGCTGCGACCGCAGGGGTGGTCGGACGCGGGCCCTTCGTCGGTCATGGCGGGTGGGGCCGGAGGTGGAGATGGGGCTCAACTGCATGGTCACGGGAAGGAGGGGAAGTAGCAGGGGAGAGTTCCACGATGGTCGTGGTGATGCGATGGGATGATGAGGCGAGGAGGAGGGGGCTCGGGTGGCGCGAATTTAAGCCGAGGCCGACGGAAGGCTCCGGCCATGCTGGTGGATGGAGGGCACGGGGATCCAGAGGGAGGCCTGGGACGGCTTTATATAGCCGGCATGTGGCTCACCGTGGTCCAGTGCGCCGGGCGAGGCTGTTGCCGTTGCTGCAGGTCACGGGGGCTCATGTGGGCGTGTCCGGGGCGTTAGTGGAGCAGGTCTACGACCAGGGGAAGGGAGATAAGGAGCGGGGAAGTGCCAGGGAATCGCATGTGTTAGGCTGCCCATTGGAGCGCTCGGGCGGCCGGTGCGCGTGGGAGAGGAGGCAGGAGGAGGGAGAAGGAGGAGGGGTACCAGGCCGTGGCATGTTGAGGACGCCGAGGAGCATCGTCAGGCGCATTGGGGAGGCCCGAGGTGGCCGGAGGCGCTTGGCAGGGGGCGGCTACAGTGCGGGAGCGCACTGTAGCGCGCTCCAGAGCGCCCAAATGGCCGGCATGGCCATTTTCTATGCAATGTGGGTTCCTCCAAGCAGGTCCATCTGGTCTAGGAGGGAGTAAAGAAAGGGGGAGGGGCCTTGGATGCCATGGGTGGCCAGTAGGAGAAGAGTGGGGTTGAGAGAGATATGGAAATGGGCTGTCCAGAGGGGTAAATGAGGTGGTTTCACCCCTCAATCATTGAGCTGAGATGCAACCATAGTTACTGGAGGTAGAAGAGGGTCAGGAGTAGCTGTGGAACAAAGTTGAGCCCATGATGATTAGTGGAAGAGGTCAAAAATGGCATTTTGGAAAAGTGTCAGAAGGTGTTTGATGTAGGTTTGGGCAAGCAAATGGACTTCCCTTGTCATGACGCTTGACAGGGTCAAATGGCCTTAGAAAATAAGAGGCTCCACCAAGATTGAGTTCATTTGGGCAAAGTTGCCAATGCAACTTTTGTAAACCCTAGAAATCAACAGAAATGTACTTTCCAAGATTTATTCATGCAAATCTATTCTCCTTGATGCACCACTTAGTGTAGTGTCATAATTTGAGGTTCTGAACATGTGCACAAATGTTGAGATGAAAAGGAGAAAGTTTCCAATGTAAAGTTGTTCAAATTTGGTTCTGGATAGAGAGGGTTTTGGGACACTTTGATCAAGATAACATTCTCTCCAAGTTGTTCCATTTGGTGTAGATGCATTATTACACCATTTGAGAATGTGCACCAAGTTTGAGAGCATTTGGACATGTTTGACAGTGCAAAGTTGTTCAAACTTGAAAAAGGAAAGAAGTGGTTTTGAGAGGTTTTCATGGGGTTATACTATTCTCCATGACATGAGACTTGGAACGATCATCGAACATGTCATATGTGACATGCTAGAATTTTCTTGGAATTTTTGGGGAATATTTCCTTTGTAAATATTTCAAAAGCTTGAAATATCCAGAAAGGGTTTTTGAGGGATTTGACCAATATCTTGAACATGACCATGTGTTGAAACTCTTATATATGGACAATATATGTCCACTGAGTTTCCCTAGGTTTTTCCCAAATATTTTTAAAGTATTAAAATAATTTTAATCTATTAAAGACCATTTCTGGACTTAAGAAAAAGACTTTAAATAAAATAGGAAAGTAACTTTTAAAATTATATTTTTGTGGTTTCTGGGTGTCCTATAGCTAATAGGAAACAAATATATTTTTATAAAGATTTTTACTGCCCTTAATTAAGTACTTGTAGTGCAAATCTCAATTCAGGGGTTTTTGAAAACTAATTTTTGAAAATACTATTTGGCCAAATTATTTTTGTAAGAAATTATTTTTATGTCCTATACACATGGCATGATCATTGGGAAAGGTTTTTGGATCAAGGAGAAGGAGTATAAGAGTTCAAGAATTTATTTGATTTTTAGAGCACTTGCAAACAGCTGTCAAACATTCAATCAAAGCAAAGACAAAACACTCAAAAGTTTTTGTCATACCACATTTTATCATTTTTATTAGATTAAGTGTTGTGGCATGAAAATCAGGGTGTGACAGACCTACCCCCTTACAAGAATCTCGTCCCCGAGATTCCCAGACTAGGCGCGGAAAGGGACAGAGAAACTTGGATCTGGGGTAGTCTTAAAGTCCTCATGTTGCTTCTGCTTCCATGTGGTGCTCCATTGAACTTGAAGTACTTGATGGTGTGGCTTCGTGTATGACGTTCTTCTTGACCCAGGTTGCTAATGGGTAGCTCACGGTAGGTTAGATTGGGCTAGGGGTCGATGGCTCGATGGCCGATGCCCTCGTAGAGATCGGGCTAGTTAGGAAGTTGGAAACACTTCCGAGGTGTGTCGCGTGGAAAAATGCTGTGCACAGTGGGTAACTCGGGTGGTATCTCCAGCTGGTAACTATCTTTTCTTCGTCTCTTAGCGATCTCAGAGGGGGTTGTTAAATCTTGGTGTGAGCTTCCCTTTGACATGGAAATGCTTGGTTCCATTAAGAGAAGTGGCTTGCAAATACACCTGGTCTTCGACGCGGAGGTTTACTTCTTGACGATGGTGGTTGTTGTAGTTCTTCCTTCTTGACATGGCGGTCTTCAAACGTTCCCTAACCAGCTGAACAACTCTTCTTCCGTCTTCAGGTGGACATGTGTGTCCTCAAATAAAGATGATAACTAACTTGCCCAAGTACTCTATGAAGTATATGGGGTACGTAGAGTGGGCTAAGGTATTGGTGGTGGTCACGGTTGAGTATTGACCAAGGTCTTCCAGACCTAGAGTCAAGGCCCAAGGTCATGGTCCGACCATGTTGTGGCTTGGTAGGGCTTAAGGGTTTCAAGGATTCTAGTGTGTGGGTGAACGCTATCATATTATCTTTAAGCATGGTTTCTGAGATGCCAATAGCCTACCTAGTCCTTCAAACAAATCACCTTATACCACCGAAAGCATCATCTCGTATGTGTCAACTCCCGCCATTACTCATGCTATTCATATCCCCAGGACCCTCGAGAGGAGGTCTAACAAAATCGTACATGTCTACGATCCCCAAACTCATATGTAGGGCTACCCCTAAAAATCCATGGGTAGAGCATACAAACTGGACTAAAACACGATAATCCAAGTGATCATCCTATTCTTCCAAAGTCCATGTGACTGCATCTCTATCCTAAGGAAACACGTCGTATGCCACTCCAAAATCTTGTTTCATTCCTATGAATCAAATCCAACAACCCGTTAACTTCCATTGATCACTACATAATCCATTAATTCTACAAATCCAATGTATATGGTGTTCCACACGATCTTCTAATGTCCTATAATCCTCAAATACTTGAAAAGGGTCATCTTTACTATAGTCAGTCCACCAATTCCCATTATCGGGGTCAAGTAACTTCCAACCTCAAGCTTATATAGATCCTTAAATCAACTCCAATCTCCTAGTTTATTGTCCATCGAGAAACATGGTATCACGATCAAGATCATCAGTCCAAATCCAGTTTACTCCGAACCATGTAGACTTACTCCGCATCTATACTCAACTAGAATCACCTACTTAAATCCAAATCTCATGTCCAACGAAAATCCATACATGTTTCCCCCAAGTCATTATCGTAATATCAACTGTCTCCTATCAATATCATCTGATCAAGTCAAATCCTTGCACCTCCAAGAATCTCAGCTTGCGATCATAATTGTTCTACAAAATCCAATTTACTCAGGGGTAATGAAAGTTATGCTACTCCATTAATACGATCCCACCAAGTTCAACATGAAATCCTTATAATCCACCAAAGAGTCTCAGATAATTCCTCAGGGTCACTGATATAAACCCATCAAGTCATTTGTCCTCTATTCCTTTATCCTCAGATCGGTCTCCCCTATGGCATCGTCAGTTCTTGTGCTATATTAGGATGATAATGTGCTCGTTCACTATGTCCACTAGTTCCATAATGAACCCAGTGATAAGCAAGGTTACGGAGGCTTAACCAGTTCTCTTGCAATTATGTGGGTTAAGCACATTGTCGGTGTCAAAACCGGCGGATCTCGGGTAGGGGGTCCCGAACTATGCGTCTAGGCCGGATGGTAACAGGAGGTACGGGACACGAAGTTTTACCCAGGTTCGGGCCCTCTCGATGGAGGTAAAACCCTACGTCCTGCTTGATTAATATTGATGATATGGGTAATACAAGAGTTGATCTACCACAAGATCAGAGAGGCTAAACCCTAGAAGCTAGCCTATGGTATGATTGTTGATGTGTATGTTGTCCTACAGACTAAAACCCTCCAGTTTATATAGACATCGGATAGGGTTAGGGTTACATAGAGTCGGTTACAATGGTAGGAGATCTAAACATCCGCATCTTCAAGCTTGCCTTCCACGCCAAGGAAAGTCCCTTCCGGACACGGGACGAAGTCTTCAATCTTGTATCTTCATAGTCCAGGAGTCCGGCTTGAAGGTATAGTTCGGCTATCCGAACACCCCCTAATCCAGGACTCCCTCAGTAGCCCTTGAACCAGGCTTCAATGACGACGAGTTCGGCGCGCAAATTGTCTTCGGCATTGCAAGGCGGGTTCCTCCTCCAAGTACTTCATAGAAGATTTTGAACACAAAGATAGTGTCCGGCTCTGCAAAATAAGTTTCCACATATTGCCATAGAGAGAATAATAATATTAACACAAATCTAATCTGCTGACGTATTCCATGGTGCGACACGCCACGGCCAAGCCTTTACCCAAATCGTTTCATTATCCCACCTCAGCGCGTTATGCGAGGCGGTTTCCTTGGCACGCCTTGTCAAAGCAGAGATCGTTTCCCTTCATTCCGGGATTCTCATCAATATGGGTGTGGGTAACCCAACCGCGCCTTTGATTACGGCGCTTGGAGATAAGCAAGTTTTACTAGGCTGGTGGGGACTCATAACCGCGTCCACCCATATAAGGGGATAAGGATCCACCTTTTCACCCACGCCTTCTTCCTCCTCCGCCTATCCATTGTTGCGCACTCGAGCTCCAGCACTCAAGTTCGCACTACCACCTCAACCTTCTCCGGTCATGTCCGGAGCGGGAGGCAAGTGGATGTCTCCTCTGTCACGGAGGGACACATAAAAAAGCTGAGGAAGGCCGGATACCTGGCCAGCGACATCGCGCACCGACTCCTCGAGAAGGGGCAGCTCATCCCCACTCCTAGGCCCCATGAGAGGGTGGTATTTCTCCCCCATTTCCTCCGCGGACTGGGCTTCCCTCTGCATCCATTTGTCTGGGGGCTCATGTTCTACTACGGCCTGGATTTCCATGATCTGGCCCCGAACTTCGTCCTCAACATCTCGGCATTTATCGTCGTGTGCGAGGCTTTCCTCCGCATCCGCCCTCATTTCGGCTTATGGCTAAAGACCTTCAATGTCAAGCCAAAGGTGGTGCGCGGCAGCCAGGCAGAGTGCGGCGGTGCCATGGTTGGCAAGATGGCCAACGTCCTGTGGCTTGAGGGCTCCTTTGTGGAGACCCTGAAGGGGTGGCAATTGGGGTGGTTCTACATCACCGAGCCGTGCGACCCCGAATGGGTCGCAGCCCCCGAGTTTCGGTCCGGACCCCCTACGCGGCTCACCTCCTGGAAGGAGACCGGCCTGTCGTGGGGTAAAAAAGGAGAGCTGACCGGACTCCAAACATGCATCCAAACCCTGGTGGACAAGAAGCTCAAGCTTGTCAACATAGTCCAGGTTATGCTCATCCGCCTGATCCTCCCGTGTCAACGACGGGCCTTCAACCTGTGGGAGTTCGACCCGGCGCAGCATCAAACTCTAAACAGGCTCTTTGACACGACGTACGAAGATGCCTGGAGGATGCTTTTCAAGGGCGCCGAGGCTCCCGCATCCGCTGCCGAGGATCGCGGATTCAGTACTCAGCATCACGCTCATGCGGTAAGCCGTTTTTGTCCGTTTACAGGGTATCAGTTTTCATAGTTTGACTCTATGCGGGATCTGAGTTCCCTTATCTTTGATAGGATTGGGTGGCGACGCCCGGACAGATCAACTGTCCGGCTCCTCTGCCCGAAGGCCCAGCGGACGCTCACTTGGCGAAGCTGCTGATTCTGGTGCCCTATGTGGTGCCGGAGAAGAAGGCCACAAAAAGGGCCACGGGGACTCGAAAGAGTGCCCGGCGCCAGGAGGTGTCGGACTCCTCATCCGACGGTCCCGAAGCGCCTTCCTCTCATGAAGACAAGGAGGAAGAAGAACAGACCTCTCCCCCTCCAGCGGGAGGAGAGAAGAAAAGGAAGGCCGCCCTCTGTGAGGAGGCTGGAGGGTCCAAGAAGGGGAAAACCCTTCCTCCGGACTGCTCCACCGATGCTGGCGACGGCGAAGAGGAGTGGCAGCCCAGGGCCAAGCCCCTGGCGAAATCGTAAGTATCCGGATACCGGAGTGACTCATAGTATTTGTTATTGCACAACTTTCCCTTATGTCGAATGTGTTTATGCAGCCCACCCAAAGACCGGCTCGACGCATCGTCGAGCGGTTCACTGGACTCGTCGGAGGTGAACTCGCTTCCGACGGCTTCCTCCCCACGCCCTATGGGCGACACCGAAGTGTTGTCCCAACAGGTTCCAAGCAGGGAGGAGGTGGTCCTGGAGGCGCCGCAAGGCGACCTCCCGGACTCCAGGAGTAAAGGGGAGGAAACCCCCCAGGGCTCCAAGTCCGGCTTAAGGCCGGACACAGCTCCGGAATCTTCAAGGGTTCCAGAGTCCGGCGGGCGACCTCCTTCCAAGAGGAGCAAGCCTACCGTGCCGGTGACCTCCGTCCAACCGGAGGCGCCGGGCAATATGTTGGAGGCGCTCCAAGGTGCCTCCATCGACGAGGGGCACCGCACTATTATGAGTGCGGTGATCTAGAAGGTTCAGTACGCCAAAAGCGGACTGACTAAAGCTTGTACAAGCCTTTTAACAGGCTTTGAGGTAAGTACAGAATGTTCAAATAATGTTACCGCATAGACAGTAGCCCCTGATGCTCTGTTGGGCGTTCGGGAAGAAAAGCCGAATAGAGGATCAAAGAATTCACAGGAGTCTAACAAAAGGAGTCAATATGCGTATGCAGGCTTCTCTGCTAGCGTCCGCCGCACTGACTGCGGAAGTGGACGTGCTGAAGCAGAGCCTCGAGAAGTCTGAGCAAGAGCACGGGCGTGCCAAGAAGCAACTCGAGGAGAAGGAAGGTAAGAGATATCCTGTTTGAATATGTATATAATAAAGGTGCAATTGGAAAAAATGACAGGATTGACATGGCTATTGTAGGGGCCATGTCTGAGGTGGCGACCCTTAAGCAATCGCTGCTCGAGGCCGAGAAGAGTGCGGCCGTGGAGCGCACCAAGCGGGAGAGGTATGAGGCTGAGGTTGGCAAGGTGCGGCAAGAGCTTCAGGCTCTCATGGAAAAAAATGAGAGTTTGGAGCGTGACTCGAAGACGCAAGCGTCCGAGCTTGCGGTGGCTATTGAAAATGCCAAATCTGCCAAGGCCGAGTCCCAGAAGACCCTCCAGGAGTTGGATAAGGCGAAGAAGATTACGGCGGGTAAGGCATTCTTTATGCAAAGCAGACACATAAACGTGAGTTACCTGTTACTTACCCGAATCCGGAGCTCTCCAGGAGCATTCGCAGATCTTCCCCGGAGTGTATCCGATGCCGCCGCATTCTATCGAGCCGAGGAGGGCAGCTCGACGGAGAAGGTGTTCTGGTCTCAGTACGCTGAGGCCGGACACCCCGTGCCCCTGAGCGACCGACTGAAGCAACTGGTCGAGCTCCACAAGGCGGCCGAACAGGCCATGAAGGGCCTCCTAGTTCGGCTATGGCCTGGAGAGGCTCTGCCTGGGAGCTACTTCGGGCTGGTGCGGCGGCTGGTGGAGGCCTGTCCGAGGCTTGAAGACATCAAGCGCTCCGTCTGCATTGAGGGTGCCCGTAGGGCCCTTGCCCGTGCTAAGGTGCACTGGGGCAAGCTGGATGCGGAGAAGCTTGTGAAGGACGGGCCGCCGCCGGGGAAAGAGCATCGCAAGCCTGAGAATTATTATAAGGATGTTCTGAAGGGTGCCCGCCTTGTTGCGGATGAATGTACCAAGGATGTATTTTTTGAGTAAAACCCGCTCGTGTTATCCTCTGTGCTGAAAACTTGTTCATATGCGCTAAGCAATGCTGCTTGAATTTAAAATATTACCTTCTATGCGGCTGTTTATCAATACTGAGAGATGGCGAGTCGTCGGCTTCTGCCCCCTTGCCGCTAGTGCTGGGGTGTTCGGGGATAAACCTGGGCGCTCTTTTTCCCATGTTTGGGTCCTTCGAGGGAGGTGCTCAGCCCAACGAACGAGGCAATCGGACTATAATGCGTGAACACTCTCACTTAGCCATAGAATTCTATAATTTTAAATTTCGGCGAAGCCCCTAGTATTCGGAAGACCGAGTTCGGGGCGCTATCCACGCCTTGGCCGGACATAGCCGACTCGTCGCCCTAAGCGGTATAAGTCTTTAAGGACTCGAAAAGACCTCTCGAACAGCGACTAGCTCTCGCCTCATCATGACGGTCAGTTTTAGCTTTCTCCACTGAGGTGCTCAACCCAGCTTAACTAGGGCACAATCGCAGTGGTTCTCCTAGTGCTACCTTAGCTGATATAGCAGAACGTAAGGCACCAAAACATAGGAGTCGGGCAAACCCAACTATTGACCCAAGACATGATTCGGAGCCGATGTATATAATGCTATAAGTTCGGGGTGCCGCACTTGTTAAAGTGTTCGGACTTCTTACACCGTGTTGAGGGGTACTGAAGCCCCTGGCGTATTTTGGCTGTACCAAAGTGTACGGGTGCAACATGTCATTAAGGAACATATATATATATATATAAAGGTAATGCAAAAAAATAGACAAAGGCTGTGCATTGTTCATTAAAATAGCTGCGATCAAAGCAGAACGATACAAGTAATGTGATAAACGAAAAGTTGGACTATTTAACATGTCTGCTCCAGGGGCAAGCTGCGGAATAGTATGCGAAACAGGTATACTGCTCGTGATAGAGACCACCTGTGATTTCCGTAATGCGGCATGGCTTGTCTGCTTCCCTGGTTCTTGCATCGTTTGTGTGGCAATTAAACTGCCGAACAAGCCTTCCGAAGAGTAGAGTCCTAGAAGTAAGAGAAAAGTAAAAAAAATCGGCAGCCCCTGGTGCGGTTTAAGCCGTGTTTTGGGCGTGCCGTAATGGTGCCCCTCCCCCTATGCCCATGGTATTTCCAGAGCGTAGTTATGGACGCGAAGTACTGGCATCGCCTTTTTACGGGGGTTGGGGTTGGGGCCGCATTGCTACACCTGCTCGGAACGTGCCAGGCGGTCTTGTTGTAGGTTACTCCGGGCGCGCTTGACTGTGTCCGGACGTTTAATGGCCGGACTGGAGAACTGCCTGGAGAGGCTGCTTTGTACTTCTGCTGCAAGGGCCGCCGTGTGCTCCTCCGTTCGGAGGGAGTGTTCGGTGTTTCCATTGACCGTAATTACTCCTCGAGGGCCTGGCATCTTGAGCTTAAGGTATGCGTAGTGCGGTACCGCATTGAACTTGGCGAATGCGGTTCGCCCAAGCAGTGCGTGATAACCACTGCGGAACGGGACTATGTCGAAGATTAACTCCTCGCTTCAGAAATTATTCGGAGATCCGAAGACCACTTCAAGTGTGACCGAGCCTGTGCAGATGGCCTCTACACCTGGTATTACGCCTTTAAAGGTCATTTTGGTGGGCTTAATCCTCGAGGGATCTATGCCCATTTACCGCACTGTATCCTGGTAAAGCAGGTTCAGGATACTACCGCCGTCCATAAGGACTCTAGTGAGATGAAATCCGTCAATGATTGGGTCGAGAACCAATGCGGAGAATCCACCATGATGGATGCTAGTGGGATGGTCTCGTCGATCAAAGGTGATCGGGCAGGAGGACCATGGGTTGAACTTTGGGGCGACTGGCTCTATCGTTTATACGTCTCTTAACGCGCGCTTCCGCTCCCTTTTGGGGACGTGGGTGGCGTATATCATGTTCACCGTCCGCACTTGTGGGGGAAAACCCTTCTTTCCATTGTTGTTCGGCGGCCGGGGCTCCTCGTCGTCATCGCTATGCAGCCCCTTGTCTTCATTGTCGGCACTTAATCTGCCTGCCTGCTTGAACACCCAATAGTCCCTGTTGGTGTGATTGGACGGCTTTTCGGGGGTGCCATGTATTTGGCACAAGCGGTAGAGTATTCGGTCCAAGATGGACGGGCCCCTAGGATTCCTTTTGAATGAATTTTTCCACTGACCGGATTTGGAGCCTCTGAATCCAGCATTAACTACCGTATCCTTAGCATTGTCGCCGTTGATGCGGCGCTTCTGCTGGTTGCAACGCGACCTGCCACTAATGTCCCTGGTGTCCGAATGACCAGGGTTCTTGGTCATATTGTTGCTACGAGCAAGCCAGTTGTCTTCCCCCGCGCAAAAGCGGGTCATGAGTGCCATGAGTGCTGCCATAGATTTCGGCTTCTCCTATCCTAGGTGCCGGGCAAGCCATTCGTCACGGATATTATGCTTGAAGGGTGCTAAGGCCTCTGCGTTCGGATAGTCGAGTATTTGATTTTTCTTTGTTAGGAACCATGTCCAGAATTTCCTGGTCGATTCATCTGGCTGCTGAATTACGTGGCTTAGGTCGTCAGCGTCTGGGGGTCGCACATAAGTGCCCTAGAAATTGTCGAGGAATGCGGCTTCCAGGTCCTCCCAACAGCTGATTGACCCTGTTGGCAGGTTGTTAAGCCACTGTCTGGCTGGTCCTTTAAGCTTGAGTGGGAGGTATTTGATGGCGTGGAAATCATCGCTGCGGGCCATGTGGATATGAAGGAGATAATCCTCGATCCATACCGCGGGATCTGTTGAGCCATCATATGATTCGATGTTTACGGGTTTGAAACCCTCGGGGATTTGATGATCCATTATTTCGTCTATGAAGCACAATGGGTGTGCAGCGCCTCTGTAACTGGGCGATATCATGACGTAGCTCCAATGAGCTTTGTCTACTGTGTTCGGCCCTGCCGAATGTGTGGCCGGCGTGACGGTTATCATCTCGAGCCGTGGGGCGCCTACGCGATCCGTAGATCGACCTTGTTTGCCTTGCCTTGTCCTCCAACATGTCTCGTAAATCCGGCGCATATTCCCGTGCCTTGGTACGGGGTGCGGCTTGGGTGGAGGGCCATGGGGACTCTCTGTCGCGGCCACAAGGTGGCCTGTCAGCCGCGTCGAGTGCTTCCTCCTCTAATCGGGGTAGCAACCTGCGCTTCGGGTAGTACTTAGAGGGGCGTTCGGGTTTATGCTCTTCGGCCGCAAGGACTTCAGTCCATCTATCGACTAGCCGATCTTGATCGGCTTTAAGCTGTTGCTGTTTTTTCTTGAGGCTTCTTGCTGTGGCCATAAGCCTGCGTTGAAAACGCTCTTGTTTGACGGGATCCTCCGGCACGGCGAATTCGTCGTCGTCGAGGCTTGCCTCGTCTTCGGAGGGAGGCATACAATTATCGTCCTCAACCTCTCTGTCAGCCGCTCTCTCATGAGGGCTGGTTTCTCCATCCTCCTATGCTAAATCTTGCTCGGGGGGATGTTCTTCGGCGCTTTTCGGGGTATTATTATCTCCCATGCTGGAATCGCCATTTTTGTGTTGGCGGGATTTTGAGCGGCGCCGTTGACGCCGACGCTTTTGCTGTTTCTTGGAGGGGTCATCCTCCGCAGTTCCATCGCCCTCTCCCTTTTTTGGGGTGTCCACCATGTATATGTCATATGACGAGGTGGCTTTCCAGGGCCTAGTAGGCACTGGTTCTTCATCATCTCCTTCATCGGTGTCCATACCGTCGATGTCTTCAGAGTCGAAGTCGAGCATGTCGGTTAAGTTGTCGACAGTGGCTACAAAGTGGGTGGTGGGTGGGTTTTGAATTTCTTCATCATCCGTACCCCAACCTTGCTGACCGTAGTCCGGCCAGGGCTCTCCTGGCAAAGAGAGAGACTTTAATGATTTCAAGATATCACCGAAAGGCGAGTGCTGAAAGACGTCCGCGGCCGTGAACTCCATGATCGGCGCCCAATCGGATTCGCTCGGCAGGGGCGCGGAGAGTTCGGAGTCCAGAGAAGAATCCAGCTCCATGGAGTCACGAGTCTTGCATAGTACGGGGCTGGTGTTCGGCTCAACCGCTGTTGGGATCACAGCCCCCGAGGTGGCATCCAACCGCCCGTCCTCGATCGACGCGGCCGGCTCCGAACTAGGGGTCAGAGCCGATGCGGGTGCGGCCTCCAGGGCTTTGTTCGGCGGTAGAGCTAGATCATGCTCGTCGTGACAGTGTGGCGCGCTTGGCAGTGGTTCGAATCCGTCTAAGATCAAGTCCCCGTGGATGTCGGCCGTGTAGTTTAAACTTCCGAATCTGACTTCACGGCCAGGGGCGTAGCTTTCGATCTGCTCTAGATGGCCAAGTGAATCGGCCCGCGGTGCAAAGCCGCCAAAGACGAAGATCTGTCCGGGAAGGAAGGTCTCACCCTGGACTGCATCGCCATTGATGATCGTAGGAGCCATCGGGCCTGACAGCGACGGCACAGAGGAACTCTCAATGAAAGCACCAATGTCCGTGTCAAAACCGGCGGATCTCGGGTAGGGGGTCCCAAACTATGCGTCTAGGCCGGATGGTAACAGGAGGCAGGGGACACGAAGTTTTACCCAGGTTCGGGCCCTCTCGATGGAGGTAAAACCCTACGTCCTGCTTGATTAATATTGATGATATGGGTAATACAAGAGTTGATCTACCACGAGATCAGAGAGGCTAATCCCTAGAAGCTAGCCTATGGTATGATTGTTGATGTGTATGTTGTCCTACGGACTAAAACCCTCCGGTTTATATAGACACCGGATAGAGTTAGGGTTACATAGAGTTGGTTACAATGGTAGGAGATCTGAACATCCGCATCTTCAAGCTTGCCTTCCACGCCAAGGAAAGTCCCTTCCAGACACGGGACGGAGTCTTCAATCTTGTATCTTCATAGTCCAGGAGTCCGGCTTGAAGGTATAGTTCGGCTATCCGAACACCCCCTAATCCAGGACTCCCTCACACATGGTAAAGGATTCGAGCTGGGGTATCTTGTGAAGTCTCGAAGGGTCTAGAGATGGATTTCCAGTCTTGAGGTATAAACATACGGGGTTGCACTTGGTCTAGGAGGCTGTAGCAAAAGTCTTCAGTGCTAGTTGGTCACCGAGGTGGAGTCCTTGGTGCATCTTGCCTTGCTGGTCTTCAGTTGAGGAGAGAGAGATGAGAGAGAAAAGTAGCATAGAGGAGGGGGATGCCTAAAGGGGGTTCTATAGTGCAAGTGCAAACAAACAAGTGCCGAAAGGGCCAAACAAAAGAAACAAGGTAAGTAAGGTGATATAGTTGCGTACTTGTTTCCTAGGGCAAAAAGGGCGATTGATATCAGAACACAAACAAATAAAAACAAGCAACACACAATCATGGTTCTATTCGAACCACCATATGGACTCGACTGCGCATAGGGGGTACACGGCTCATCCTGCCCTAGGGGTTCTCGGATTCAATAGTCGTGCTTTGCTTCGTGCCTTGTGCAGTCTTCTGGGTTTCCCTCAGGTGTTTCTACGTCTCTTTGTTCAATGAAACAATCCGGGTTGAGCCTGAAGATTCTTCAACAACTTCTTGCCTGTTGAAGTGGTGGGGTGAAGGTGGCTTCTCGTAGCAGGTATTGACTCGGTCTTCCATTGTCTTCTTAATCATGATGATCCCTTTTGCCTCCTAAGGCGTCGACGGTACCAGGTAGGCAATCCTTTATGCAATGATATCATCAAGGCATAGTAGAGGTCCAATCTGTCGGACACATTGTTGACAATATCGAAACAAAGAGCGGGGGATGAAGAGAACCGTTTTCTTGCTCACTATAGTAAGGCGGACCAAATGGCGAGGTTCTCATCCACCGGTGGTTTCCGATACAACAACGGTAAGGACATGATTGCTCTATTAGCGATGCCTATCATGGTCTTGCATATCTTACACCCAGATCGTCATAGGACAAGGTTGCATCATCCTGGGGCAAATTCTAAGGTGTCACCATCCTCTGGGTCTTCATGTCCTCATTCTTCAAAGGCGTATCTTCTGTTAGCATCGTCTTGTTGTGGTGTCGCCAATCTTGGGTTCAGAAGAGGTGGGTGAGTGTTTGGCAAGGTGTACTCCTTCTAGGCTATCCACGAGGATTACAAGGAATCCCGCGGTCAGGGGCTTGAGGGTGCTAGCGACCGTTTGCAATAGTTTTGAAGGGAAGAGATCGATGGGGAAAGTATACCTTAGTTTTCGAGAAACTGAGAAGGGAAGAGAAGTATAGATAGTTTTGAAAACTTGTAATAGTTTTGGAAATAGTTTTACCCTAACTAACGACCATGCTAACTAGGGCTTCCTACATTCAGGATGGCTTTGATACCAGCTCTATGCGGACCCCGACTCATAAGTTGTGATCACCGATGCACGTGTACAGTGATCCTAGAGATCAATGCTCACTGAACACACAGAAGCTGAATAACAAGAGTCTTACATCCATACATACCGACTTACATAAATTATGACCATTATGGTCAAGTTTTGAGTATAAAATTGCAGCGGAAATCTTCGTCAATAACTTGGACCCATGCCATCTGCCTTAACCCTACAGGCATTCTGACTGGGAAGCATCCTATCTTGCATGTTCGTCACCGAAGTATTCTTCATCATATCCTGTTCTTTCATGCATGGCCAATAAAATAACCAGTGGCAAGCCAATGAGTACTTTGAATGTACTCGCAAGCAACCCAAGGGTGATAACAGAATAATTATGCAAGGCACTACTGCTAAATCGACATTTTTGCGGAAAGCTAATTTTTCTCATGCAAGTAAGATCAACATTTATCAAGGACATGCATGCATCTGCAACAAGTATCAGGAGGTTACAGACATTAACATCGAGAAGGAGTTGTGAACAACTCGTGCTCAAGCTCATCGTGACTTCCTCACGAATCCCATCAACATATTTACCAAACCGTGTTGTTTTCCAGAAACATATGGACGTAGTCTAAGCAGCAGCACCCAACTGTCCTTGACCGTGGACACGGCTATTTGAATAGTTTTGCACTCTGCAGAGGTTGCACACTTTACCCACAAGATCCGGGGAACTTCCGTGTCATCCATGACCCGCGGTACCTCAAGTACCCGGGGTAAGCACCTGATCACTATCTTTCCCTAGACGACACTAACAAGGAGTCCACTCGTTGTTCCATATCCTCACGATGTACATCATACGAGACTCACTCGAGATCGTAACATCCGAGAGGGGACACAACGGTGTATCCGGTGCCCTGTGAAAACAGTCATGGCCGCCCTACCTGGCACGACCCCGTCCCGAAAGAGAGCACCAACTCTCCCCCGTCACTAGTAATGCGGGCCCCAAGTTAGTATCGGCCTAGGTAATCAATAATGCCCTTTCCCATATAAGGGTAGAGTGGTCGCGCATGTTTGGTTGGGACGGTCGAAAAATGTTAAATCTAATCCGTCTCTGTAAACAACACTTTTATCAAGCCTCGGTACACTACTTCTCCACCAAGTAGTGACCTAGTTCATCATCATCTCCCAGGGGCATTAGTGGCACCCACTGGGTTGTTTGCAAGTATGTCAAACCACACTTGTTTCTTTCCATGCATAACCCTGATCCACTTTGTGTAGCAACTACTTTAGCATCCTATCTACTCCCACCGGCATAACCCTCATAGAAAGGTAGGGTCATGCATCATGCAAGTGTCAACGAGAAAAGCAACGGAGGCACCACCTCAAGTGGCCACCATTTTATCATGACTTCGATGCAAGCAATGAAAGTGTCATATGACATGCACAAAAAGGGTTTCTTAGACATGGTCAAAGGGCTGCTTGCCTGTTTTAACAAAGTCTTCGAGGTCTTCAAATATCTCTGGTCCAACTCCGAGCATTTCGTCTACTTCGTCAACTATCGTCGAAAGCAACCATAATAAGCAACACAACAAGGCAGAAAATAAAAGTGCTCTAAAAATATTAATTTGACTTTTCTAGGACATCTCAGGTTATATGAAAAATAACCAAAGTGGTTTCATTGGAATTGGGTCAGTGGATATTTCTTAACATCTTGATATGATGGAATCAAGGGGTTTATGGATTTGCAAGAAGTGTACAGAAATATATTTTTGAAAAATGAGCAAAGGCACCCATTTAACAAAACATGATTTTAGAAGCATCTAGGAGTTGGTTTCACTGGATTTGGGGTTCAAATGAATTCCCTATGAATTGGCAAAGTTGACAGGTATGAAGAAATGGCTCATTATTTTGTGTGGCACAGGAAGTATAAAAAATGTTCATAAACTAAGTTATGAACTTAGAATCATCTTGGAGCTTGAACAATGGAATTTTGATTAAATATGTGCTCTCTGTGATTTTCTAAAGTTTGGCTCAGAAAAGGAAATATAGGTTTATTTAAATATGTGTGAAGGAAACTTTTCTGGAAAACAGTGAATGTTGTACCATGAGGTAGATCAGGAATTTAGAAGACCCTAGGATTTTGAATCATCAAATTTGGAACTTATTTGAAAATTTGGGAGATTTTACAAGTTTTACAGAAAAGAAAAAGGAAAAGATTTTTACCCGAATGGGCTGGATCTGGGCGGCGACAGCGCGTAGCGGGCGAGATATAGTGCCGAGCGCACTGGGCCTGGCCCAGTCGCTCAGCCGCGCAGAGGGGGGGAGTGGCGGCGTCGAAAACGCCCACCAGGAGTGTGCCTTGGCCGCGGGGAGACGGCTTTCGAAGAAGTCGTGTCCACTTAACTCGCGGGCCCGGCCCTCAGGGACACATGGGGCCCACTAGTCGGGTTCATCCCCAACCTCCCGCGCGGGCGCGTCGGGAGACAGAGGAGGCGAGGCCGGACCGTGCCGGTGCTCTCCCCGGTGGCACCGGCCATCTCTGGCGACGCCCAGCAGACCAGCGGGTCTAGGAGACAACGCCGCATCCGCCAAGGTGCACTGCGACTGCAGGGGTGGTCGGACGCGGGCCCTTCGTCGGCCGTGGCGGGCGGGGCGGGCGATGGAGATGGGGCTCAACTACATGGTCACGGGAAGGAGGGGAAGTAGCAGGGGAGAGTTCCATGATGGTCGTGGTGATGCCATGGGATGATGAGGCGAGGAGGAGGGGGCTCGGGTGGCGCGAATTTAAGCCGAGGCCAACGGCAAGGTTCCGGCCATGCTGGTGGATGGAGGGCACGGGGAGAGAGTTGGCTTGGTCCAAGGGGTCACTGGGAGTGAGAGAGGGCGAAGGGGATCCAGAGGGAGGCCTGGGACGGCTTTATATAGCCGGCCCGTGGCTCACCGTGGTCCAGTTCGTCGGCGAGGCTGTTGCCATTGCTGCAGGTCACGGGGGCTCATGTGGGTGTGTCCGGGGCGTTAGTGGAGGAGGTCTACGACCAGGGGAAGGGAGATAAGGAGCGGGGAAGTGCCAGGGCATCGCGCGTGTGAGGCTGCCCATTGCAGCGCTCGGGCGGCCGGTGCGCGTGCGAGAGGAGGCAGGAGGAGGGAGAAGGAGGAGGGGTATCAGGCCGTGGCATGTTGAGGACGCCGAGGAGCATCGTCGGGCGCGCTGGGGACGCCCGAGGTGGCCGGAGACGCTTGGCAGGGGGCGGTTACAGTGCGGGAGCGCACTGTAGCGCGCTCCAGAGCGCCCAAATGGCCGGCTCGGCCATTTTCTATGCAATGTGGGTGCCCCCAAGCATTTCCATCAGGTCTAGGAGGGAGTAAAGAAAGGGGGAAGGGCCTTGGATGCCATGGGTGGCCAGTAGGAGAAGAGTGGGGTTGAGAGAGAGATGGAAATGGGCTGTCGAGAGGGGTAAATGAGGTGGTTTCACCCCTCAATCATTGAGCTGAGATGCAGCCATAGTTACTGGAGGTAGAAGAGGGTCAGGAGCAGCTGTGGAACAAAGTTGAGCCCATGATGATTAGTGGAAGAGGTCAAAATGGCATTTTGGAAAAGTGTCAGAAGGTGTTTGATGTAGGTTTGGGCAAGCAAATGAACTTCCCTTGTCATGAGGCTTGACAGGGTCAAATGGCCTTAGAAAATAAGAGGCTCCACCAAGATTGAGTTCATTTGGGCAAAGTTGCCAATGCAACTTTTGTAAACCCTAGAAATCAACAGAAATGGACTTTCCAAGATTTAGTCATGCAAATCTATTCTCCTTGATGCACCACTTAGTGTAGTGTCATAATTTGAGGTTCTGAACATGTGCACAAATGTTGAGATGAAAAGGAGAAAGTTTCCAATGTAAAGTTGTTCAAATTTGGTTCTGGACAGAGAGGGTTTTGGGGCACTTTGATCAAGATAACATTCTCTCCAACTTGTTCCATTTGGTGTAGATGCATTATTACACCATTTGAGAATGTGCACCAAGTTTGAGAGCATTTGGACATGTTTGACAGTGCAAAGTTGTTCAAACTTGAAAAAGGAAAGAAGTGGTTTTGAGAGGATTTCATGGGGTTATACTATTCTCCATGACATGAGACTTGGCAAGATCATCGAACATGTCATATGTGACATGCTAGAATTTTCTTGGAATTTTTGGGGAATATTTCCTTTGTAAATATTTCAAAAGCTTGAAATATCCAGAAAGGGTTTTTGAAGGATTTGACCAATATCTTGAACATGACCATGTGTTGGAACTCTTATATATGGATAATATATGTCCACTGTGTTTCCCTAGGTTTTTCCCAAATATTTTTAAAGTATTAAAATAATTTTAACCTATTAAAGACCATTTCTAGACTAAAGAAAAAGACTTTAAATAAAATAGGAAAGTAACTTTTAAAATTATATTTTTGTGGTTTCTGGGTGTCCTATAGCTAATAGGAAACAAATATATTTTTATAAAGATTTTTACTGCCCTTAATTAAGTACTTGTAGTGCAAATCTCAATTCAGGGGTTTTTGGAAAACTAATTTTTGAAAATACTATTTGGCCAAATTATTTTTGTAAGAAATTATTTTTATGTCCTATACACATGGCACGATCATTGGGAAAGGTTTTTGGATCAAGGAGAAGGAGTATAAGAGTTGGAGAATTTATTTGATTTTTAGAGCACTTGCAAACAGCTGTCAAACATTCAATCAAAGCAAAGACAAAACAGTCAAAAGTTTTTGTCAGACCACATTTTATCATGTTTATTAGATTAAGTGTTGTGGTATGAAAATCATGGCGTGATAGATTTAAACATGATTGTGATGTTTGGAAAATATCGTTGCCTTGTTCTAATGGAATCTGACAAGTCTCTAGTGATTGAAGGGTATTGGAAAGATGATTTGTACGTGGTAGATTTCTCAGCAGGACCACAGCTTGCCGTATGTCTTCTAGCAAAAGCTTCAGAATGTTGGATCTGGCATCGGAGGCTAGGGCATGCTGGCATGAGGAACTTGCACACTCTTGCAAGAAAGAAGCATGTCATAGGCATCGAGGGCGTCAAGTTCAAGAAGGATCACTTATGTGGTGCCTGTGAAGCAGGAAAGATGACGAGGGCCAAGCATCTCTCGAAGACAATCATGACAACGACTCAACCCTTCGAACTGCTCCACATGGATCTTTTCGGTCCCACTCATTACTCAACTCTTACTACTACTGCTTGTCTCTATGGCTTTGTCATTGTTGATGATTATTCAAGATATACTTGGGTGCATATAATCCTCTACAAGACTGAAGTGCAGGATGTCTTCAGACGCTTCGCCAATCGAGCAATGAACAACTATGGCGTCAAGATAAAGCACATCAGAAGTGACAATGGCACTGAATTCAAGAACACTGGCCTAGATACATATCTTGATACTTTGGGCATCACACATGAATTCTCAGCTCCATACACGCCACAGCAGAATGGCGTCGTCGAACGCAAGAATAGAACACTTATTGAGATGGCTCGGACGATGCTTGATGAATACAAGACTCCAAGAAAATTCTGGCCTGAAGCCATTGATACTGCATGCCATATCATCAACCGTGTCTATCTTCACAAGCTTCTGAACCAGATATCCTATGAGCTCCTTACTGGCAAGAAGCCAAATGTCAGTTACTTCAGAGTATTTGGTGCCAGGTGCTGGATCAAGGATCCACATCACACTTCAAGATTTGCACCAAAAGCACATGAATGTTTTATGCTTGGATATGGAAAGGATTCGCACTCCTACAGAGTCTTCAACCTCTTTCACTATAAAGTGGTTGAAATTGTGGATGTGCGGTTCGATGAGACTAACGGCTCGCAAAGAGAGCACCTGCCAAATGTGCTAGATGAAGTTCCATCCAGTGAATCAATCAAACTTATGGGAACTGGAGAAAGCATACCATCTGAAGCTCAGCCTGAAGAGGAACTTATCATCTCCGCACCTGATCAACTTGAAGACAATGATCAGCCTGAAGACAATCCTTCTAACGATGAAAATGATCAGCAAGAGCAAAATCTTCGTCCTGTACATCCTCGTGTTGCAAATGAAGTGCAGATTGAGAGAATAATTGATAGCATCAATGCACCAGGTCCACTCACTCGTTCAAGGGCAACACAGCTAGCAAATTTCTATGGACACTTCGCATTTGTCTCAATATCTGAACCCAAGAAAGTTGATGAAGCCTTCATGGAACCTGAATGGATTCAAACTATGCAAGAAGAGCTTCAACTGTTTGAGCTGAATAATGTATGGGAACTGGTTAAGCGTCCTGATCCTCGCAAGCACAATATAATAGGCACCAAATGGATATATCGCAACAAGCAAGATGAGCATGGTCAAGTTGTCAGAAACAAAGCTCGTCACATTGCTCAAGGATATACTCAAGTTGAAGGGATTGACTTCGATGAGACATTTGCTCCTGTGACTAGACTTGAAGCCATACGCATACTGCTGGCCTATGCAAATCATTATAACATTCTTCTGCATCAAATGGATGTGAAGAGCGCTTTTCTCAGTGGCAAGATTGACGAAGAAGTGTATGTTGCACAACCGCCTGGCTTTGAAGATCCAAAACATCCTGACATGGTGTACAAGCTCAACAAGGCACTGTATGGCCTCAAACAAGCCCCTAGGGCTTGGTATGACACACTCAAAGACTTCCTGAAGAGCAAAGGCTTCAAACCTGGTTCCCTCGACCCCACTCTCTTCACGAAGACATATGATGGTGAACTGTTTGTGTGCCAAATATATGTGGATGACATTATCTTCGGCTGCACCAATCAGAAATACACTAACGAGTTTGGATATATGATGCAAGAGCAATATCAGATGTCCATCATGGGTGAGCTGAAGTTCTTCCTTGGTCTTCAAATACGTCAGCAACGCAACGGCATCTTTATATATCAAGAGAAATACCTCAAAGATTGCCTGAAGAAATTTGGAATGCAAGATTGCACAGGCTACACGACGCCAATGCCAGCCAAACATCATCTGGGTCCCGACGACAATGATAAAGAGTTCGATCAAAAGGTATGCCGCTCCATGATTGGTTCCTTACTTTATTTATGTGCATCTAGGCCAGATATCATGCTTAGTGTTTGCATGTGTGCCCGGTTCCAAGAGGCACCAAAGGAATCGCATCGCTTAGTTGTGAAGCGAATTCTCACATATTTGGCTCACACCCCAACACTAGGATTATGGTATCCAAAGGGCTCAGAGTTTGATCTAGTTGGATTCTCGGATGTTGATTATGCTGGTGACAAGGTGGATCGCAAGTCTACATCAGGCACATGTCATTTTCTGGGACAATCACTTGTATGTTGGTCTTCAAAGAAGCAGAACTGTGTATCTCTCTCCACTACTGAATCTGAATACATTGCTGCTGGATCTTGCTGCGCTCAGCTTCTATGGATGAAGAAAACACTCAAATACTATGGCATTCACCTGAAGCAAGTACCACTCTACTGCGACAATGAAAGCGCCATCAAGATTGCCAACAACCCAGTTCAGCACTCGAAGACAAAGCACATTGAAATTCGTCATCACTTTCTCAGAGATCATGTTGTGAAGGAAGATATTGATATCATACACATCAACACTGAAGAGCAATTGGCAGATATCTTCACCAAGCCCTTGGATGAGAAGAGGTTTTGCAAGTTACGGTGTGAGCTAAATATCTTGGAATCCTCAAATGTCCTGTGATCAGGCACACATCCTAACACTTATGCATGTTGATGACTTAGATGTGCAACACACGAAGTAAAGTATATCTTCAGTCAATGAAGACTTACATTCTGAATGTGAATACATTAACGTGGAATTTGACTTCAGAGCGCCACGATAATTGTGCACCGTGTCTGGGTCTAATACTTCCTATATGGTGGGTAACGCCACCACCAAATTCTTCTGTTTGAAGTGTTTTACCCATGGCTTTACATGTGCTATGTCTTCACATTTTGTTTGTCTTCATTTTCAACTTGTCTTCATGATTATCTTCACTATGTTGACTTGATTGTCTTCTGATATATACATACTAGTGTTCTGTCCTCTACAGCATTCACTTATAGCTACGTCTTTCTTGTTGAATCTTTTGAACTAAGTGAATGTGATCGGACCCTAATCTCTCTATGCTTTCTATCTCAAACTCTATCTATCCAAATCATATGCATTCTATTGAAACTGTCGAATGTCTTCTCTGCGTCCTAGTCAGCAGAAGATACAGAGACAAACATTAAGTCCATTTTCAATGCTAATTCCTTCACCTGAAACCCGGAGAAGTGGGAACAACCACCCGACAATCCAGGCGTGCGTGGGAACGTGGAACAACCTCCGATATGTTGCATGATGGCCACGTGTCCTTCAGATGTGAATCGCCAGGGGCACCTGTGTAATAACAATGTGCCGTCCCTGTCCCTATAAATACACACCTCACCACAGTCATTATCCTTTCTTCCACTCTTGCAGAAACCCTAGCGCCACCGCTAGCCCTCGACGACGCCGGCGACGAAGCGCTTAGCTGCCCCGACCTCACCGATGCCGTCTTCACGCCGGCCGCGGACATCGTCTTCTCCACCGTCGCCGTAGGTGTCCTCCATCGCCAAGTTAGGGCACGGACGATCGAACTGCTCGGCCTCCTCTCCCACTCCATCTAGCAGTTCTTCGTGTGGTAAATAAAACTTCCTTTTTACGGCCCCTTTGATCCTATAGATTCATCACTTTCTACCACAAGCAGTTTCTGTTCACACAAGTTGGATCTATTTCATACTGCATCTCATAATATGCCTAGTATGTTCACTTATGCTTCACAAAGTAGTTAGATTCCTCACTTGTACTTATTCGTGGATTCGTACAAATCTGGAACCAACTCTCTATCTATGAGTGAATGTCTTCGCACTGTGAGGTCAATGTCTTCTAAACTGATTTATCTTCAAAATCTTCTGAGAATGCATATGACCTCTTCCCCTTTCCTCGCACCTTAATGTTGTCATAGGTACATGTCCGTGGGAGAATCCCTTGGTTCTCATAGTCTGCATTCGTTTGCAGAATTCTTACAGCATCGCATTAACTCTCCCGAAGCCAGTTCCTGTTTGACCAGAAAGCGGAAGCCTTTGAAGCCTTTAAACGTGTTGAAGCCCTTCAGTTTAAGCTTCATGGAACCAGAGAAACCTACAAGAAAGGGTGGCAGACAGCGTCGTGGCAACACCTCAAGAGATTTGCCTCCTGACCTCTATGAGCTATACAAGACAGATCCAGAGGAGGACTACAATCAGCGAAAAACTCGAATCCAATGGATTCAAAGATATTGGGCAGAGCAATGGTTCAAGTACAGGTTTGTGACCCAGGAATATGCCGAGAAGAATGCCATCAAACAACCATGGGGAGACATTCTATATAGAAATCTTCAACCCAAGTCCAGAGCTGAAGACATTGAACAAGGCTTCTATCCTTGCATGGTCCGTGGACCGCAGCCTACGGATGCAGACCCATCTTCATTACTGTGGTGCCGCGATGATAATTTGTTCAAGCGCAACCTTCAATTTGCCAGGAACTCGGCCAAAGAGAACAAGAAGTCACGAGGCTTAGACTTCAATCCAGGCCCCTCTGCTCCTCGTGCTGATGGCACACGCGAAGCTGAACCCAATCTTGTTGGGCCCTTTTACAACCTGGAAGGTATCATCACTCATATCATGGTTCAAGGGACAGCCATGGATGAGCCTGCAGATGATGCTGAATCTGATGAAGCGCCTGCACCGCCGAAGCCAAAGAAACTGAAGAAGCCTAAAGCTTCAAAGCCTGCTCCTGCACCAAAGGTCTTACAGGCGAAGCCTCTGGCCACTGCACCTCCTGAACACAGTGTGCAGTCTAAAGATTTGTCACGCATCTCCAAGCCCTCGAGTGTAAAGATGCCCTTGCAACCCACCAGCCAAGAATTGACTGCTGCTGCTATTCTGCGCAACGACGCCATTGATCTGTCCAGCGATGAAGATCTTGCAGATGACGCTCTTGAGCAACTGATCAAGAGCAAAGAAGAAGCAGAAATCTTCAATGATTTTCCTCTCTTTGACGTAGCAATCCTTCACAACTTCATTGATGAGTGGTTTGAAACCCCCAATCTCAGCTTTGATGATCTGCAACTTCCAATTGGCCTCAGCGTCGCTTTCACTAGCGCCATTGCTTCTAAGCTAGCTCTAGCTCAGCGCATCGTTGAACTGAAGAAAAAGATCGACTATGAGAAAGCTCAGTTCAAGCAGCACATGGCAAAGCTCAGCGTGCAAGATGTCAAGAACTTCAATACTATGCTGCATGAGCTCAAGGAAGCCTTTCTCAAGAAACGTGAAGAAGCTAAAGGTTCTCGTGAGCGCATGAAGAGTCTGGTTGACAAGTGCGTGCAAGCCTACAATGAAGCTGAAAAGCGCGAGGCTCTTGGGCATCCTGGCATCGATCCCAGGATGGCTGCAACGAAGAAGAAGAAGAAGCCAGCTGTGGCCGAACCCGAAGCAACAAGGCAGGAAGCACATCCCATTGTCTTCCCAGCTAGTATGACAGGCTCGAAGCCTAAGGTCCCCATAGTGGCTTCAGAATTAAAGAAGACAAGGGATGCCGAGGCTGAAGCCAGAAAGAGGAAACATCCTGAAGCTTCTGATGTCGCTCCCTCCAAGAAGAAGCGCAAAACCAAGAAAGATCGGGCTGCTCCCACAAAGCCCCTTATTGTTGAGCCCATCTCAGTTGCTCGTCCTGCCTCTTCGCATCAAGAACGACGGATGGTAATTCATGAGCCTGCTTCCACAGAGGCTCCTGAAGACATTCCAGTAGTTGACCCCATCGCTGCTGAAGACATTGGTCACCATGACAATGTTGAAGATGATGAAGTCCTTCCTCAGATCGAGCACCACCTGGTATCATCGCCTGTGCTCACGCACAGCGCACTCATCAGCATTGGTCGTCCTCTGACGCCAACTGCTCAGGATGCATCGTGGGTTGATCACCCACAGAGACAAGACACTCCAAGCTCTCCCCAACCGCAAACTACCCCAACAGTGCAAGATGATGATGAATTTGTGGCCCAGCACACTCCATCTCCACAACCGTCGCCCGCATTACGCAGGCTTCGCAAAGGACCAAGGCCCCAAGTCACTCCCACAATGCACATGTTTGAATCCGAAGCCAAAATGGCTGAAGATGTTCCGGCTGCATCAGCCGATGAAGAAGAAGATGAAGAAGAAGCCCCAAGAGTTGCTACACCCCCGTCTCACCAAGATGTTGTTCTCAAGGAGAATGTGACCGACCCTCCAGCTTCTGAAGTGGAGGTCAACAATCCTGAGGCTACCACCACTAACACCACTGAAGCCAATGACATGGTCATGGCTGAAGACACCGTGGAGCCTGCACCTAACACTGTGCCAGAGGCCAATGAAGCCAATGATGCACCTGCAACAGATGTGCAGCCTGACACCTCTGTTGATGCCAATACTCATGTTCCGCCACCAAGGCCACATACTATTGAGCAAGCATACAACTATGGTTAGCTCATAACTGTCAAATGGCCTCTTCTTGTTCCTCCACCTGCTGTTGGTCACCAATTTGACTATCACGTCAAGCGCAGGCCTCAGGTTCAGAAGCCAATGCCAAGGTTGCCTAGGTTTCCAGGCACTGCATCTGCACCCGGATCGTTCAATATCAATGTCTTCAAAGCACACAACACCTTCTTCAATAGAGCCAAGAACCCCTACTCAAAGGCAAGAATATCTTCTGATCGGTTCTGGAGCTATCAGCAGCGCAGTTATTACTCATGCATCTTGTACAATCAAGGTCGCATTTTTTCCCATATGCGTCTTGACACTGAAACCATAACTGGTCTGCCCTGTTTGGAAGAAGCGCTGGATTGCTTCAGAGAATCTGGTTTGTTACAGTTCGTCACTGACAAGGAGCACTGGAACGAAGAATTGCTGCTCCAATTCTATGCCACTCTTCATATTCGTGGCTACAACAGGGATCCGAAGACTTGGGTCCTTGAGTGGATGACAAGAAATGTTCATCACGAAGCCAAAGCCTTTGATATCATTGAGCTCACCAGCCTGCCCACTCCAGGAGATCTTTATGAACCTGGTTGTCAGCTTCACAGTGCAGCTATGGAAAGCATTTTTCACAAGCCTGAACCCAACATGAGTCAGATGCTTAGCATGATGAAGCCTTTGCCTCCAGATGCTGAATATCCTAAGGAGTTCTTTGTTGAAGACCTTGAGTATCTGCCACGCACTATCTATCACATCATAAGGCGAACTCTCTGGCCCATCAAAGGACATTCTCCACATGCAAAGCTGGAAGGTGCAATGAAGACTTTGGTCTTCCATATTCTTCACGGCAAAACCTTCAATGCACAAGACTTCTTCATCCGCCAACTTGCTGCATCCGGATCTGATCTCTTTGGCTTGAAGTTTTACGCCCCATGGATTATGCGTCTGATCAAACTACACTCAGCTGTCACCTATCAGCCCTCTGCTCGCAATCATCGGATTTTTCTGCCTGACATCGACATGTCAGTTGAAGCCATCTATCCAGAAGCTGTCAAGGAGCCCCTTAGTCTTCAGAATGCTGATAAGCAAAGTTTCTCTCAACACATTGAAGGCGACCCAGCAGTCACTCGTGTTTATCCTCTGGCTGGTACTACCCGTGCACCTCATCGTGCCCTCACTGAAGCCACTGAAAGCACCATTGCACAACGGCCCAAGAAGCAATCCCATGTTCTCAATGACTGAGAGCTTCTGGTTGCCCTTCATCAGAAACAGGATAAGCATCATGATTGGCTGAAGCGCCAAATACAAAGCCTCTTGGTGGACGTAAATAGGATTCGCAACCTTGCCACCAAGAATGCCTTTGTCGCCCATGAAACTTGTCGGCGTACATGGAAAGGGCTGACGCTTATGTGTTCTGAAGATGATCTTCAAGAGGATGATTTCTCTGAATGCTTCAAGTTTGACTCAACACATCCAAGAAGGACCTTGCTGCGGCGTACTCCGTCTCTTGAAGACTCTGAGTTCTCCTCCTCTGCTGCAACAGCGAATGCATGATGCTACTTCACCACCTTCGGCGCGAATCACCACTGCACTGAGTTCGTCTGCACTGCCAACCAACTCCGACGACCCTGCTGCTTCACCAACTCCTCATGGGAACGAGTAGGTGCTCTATGTCTTCAAACCTTTTTGGTCCTTACTGACAAAAGGGGGAGAAGCATATGAGTTTGATAGTCTTCAAGCGGGTCCATATGGGTGATGGTTTTATATTTTGCCAAGTGCTTACAACTCTCGTTTTTGAGGGAGTCCTGGATTAGGGGGTGTCCGGATGGCCGGACTATACCTTCGGCCAGACTCCTGGACTATGAAGATACAAGATTGAAGACTTCGTCCCGTGTCCGGAAGGGACTTTCCTTGGCGTGGAAGGCAAGCTTGGCGATACAGATATGTAGATCTCCTACCATTGTAACCGACTCTGTGTAACCCTAGCCCTCTTCGGTGTCTATATAAACCAGAGAGTTTTAGTCCGTAGGACGAACAACAATCATACCATAGGCTAGCTTCTAGGGTTTAGCCTCTCTGATCTCGTGGTAGATCTACTCTTGTACTACCCATATCATCAATATTAGTCAAGCAGGACGTAGGGTTTTACCTCCATCAAGAGGGCCCAAACCTGGGTAAAACTTCGTGTACCCTGCCTCCTGTTACCATCCGACCTAGACGCACAGTTCGGGACCCCCTACCCGAGATCCGCCGGTTTTGACACCGACATTGGTGCTTTCATTGAGAGTTCCTCTGTGTCGTCACTTTTAGGCCCGATGGCTTCTCTAATCATCAACAGCGATGCGATCCAGGGTGAGACTTTTCTCCCCGGACAGATCTTCGTATTCGGCGGCTTTGCACTGCGGGCCAATTTGCTTGGCCATCTGGAGCAGATCGAAAGCTATGCCCCTGGCCATCAGGTCAGATTTGGAAGTTTGAACTACACGGCCGACATCCGTGGAGACTCGATCTTCGACGGATTCGAGCCACAGCTGAGCGCGCCGCACTGTCACGATGGGCATGATTTAGCTCTGCCACCGAACAGTGCCCTGGAGGCCGCACCTGTGTCTGCTCCGACCCCTAGCTCGGAGCCGATCACACCAATCGAGGATAGGTGGTTAGACACCGCCTCGGGGGCTGCAATCTCTATGGCGATCGAGCTGAACACCTGCCCTATTCTCTGCAAAGCCCGTGACTCCAAGGAGCCGGACTCCTCTCCAGACTCCGAGCCCTCCGAGCCCCGACCGATCGAACCCGATTGGGCGCCGATCATGGAGTTCACCACCGCGGACATCTTTCAGCACTCGCCCTTCGGCGATATTCTAAATTCACTAAAGTCTCTCTCTTTATCAGGAGAGCCTGGCCGAACTATGGTCAACAAGGTTGGGATGCGGATGATGAAGAAATTCAAAGCCCACCCACCACCCACTTCGTAGCCACTGTCGATAATTTAAACAACGTGCTCGACTTCGACTCCGAAGACATCGATGGTATGGACGATGATGTAGGAGATGAACATGAACCAACGCCTATAAGGCACTGGACAGCCACCTCATCTCATGATGTATACATGGTGGACACACCCAAAGGAAGCGACGATGAGGAACATAGGGATGCAACGAGGGATCGTTCACTCGAAAAGCAATCAAAGCGGCGACGTAAGCGCCGCTCCAAGCCCCGCCTCAACAGAGACAACAGTCATACAGACCCAGCCATAGAGCAGGACGAACCGGCGGACGACAAACATGCCTTCGAGCAGGCGTCCGAACAGGGAAACTTGGATAAACAAACCGAACACCCTGTCCCCGGCGAAAACAACAGTCCGAACAACCTTACGCCAGATAAACTCATGGAGAAGAAGAACCTCCACAAAAGGCTCGTCGCCACTGCGCATAGCCTGAAAAAGCAGAAGCGGAAGCTCAAAACTGCGGAAGATGCACTCAGAATCAGATGGAGCAAAGTACGCAACACCGCAGACAAATATGGCGGCAGTCGCCGCACAAAAAGCTATCCAAAGCGAAAGCTACTGCCTGAATTTGACGAGGAGGCCTTAGAGCCCCCGCAGTCAAAAAATAGGAAAGCTCAGGTCGGATAGACGACCGCATGGCCAGCATGGAGCGGCAAGCGGCGCCGCACACAAGCCGGCACGCGATCCACCAAAGGATCGCATCAAAAAGATGGCCCAGCCAGATCTATCTACGGGCCAAGAAAGCAAGCTCTAGTAAGCAATGCAACACAACAAATATCCGAACATCACGGCACACCCAAATACAGGGGTGCCGCACACCCCCTATGTTTCACCGATGAGGTGCTGGACCATGAATTTCCAGCGGGATTCAAGCCCGTAAACATAGAGGCGTACGACGGAACAACAGACCCTGGGGTCTGGATCGAGGATTATATCCTCCACATACACATGGCCAGAGGAGATGACCTCCACGCCATAAAATACTTACCCCTCAAGCTTAAAGGGCCAGCCCGGCATTGGCTCAAAAGCCTTCCCGAAAACACCATTGGAAGTTGGGAAGAGCTTGAGGATGCTTTCCGGGCAAATTTTCAAGGGACCTATGTCCGCCCTCCGGATGCAGACGATCTCAGTCACATAACTCAACAGCCCGGAGAGTCAGCCCGGAAATTCTGGAACAGATTTCTTACTAAAAAGAATCAGATAGTCGACTGTCCGGACGCCGAAGCCCTAGCAGCTTTTAAGCATAACGTTCGAGACGAATGGCTCGCCAGACACCTCGGCCAAGAAAAGCCAAGAACAATGGCCGCATTAACAAGCCTCATGACCCGCTTTTGCGCAGGAGAGGACAGCTGGTTGGCAAGATGCAGCACTAGCGACCCAAGTACATCCGAAGTTAGGGATGGAAACGGAAAACCCCGACGCAGCAAGGACCAGCACCGGAATAAGGGAAACAGCCCGAAGAGCACGACGGTCAACGCCGGATTCAAAAGCTCGCGGCAGAATCAGAGAAAGCCGCCCCTCAAGGATAACAGGGATGAGCTATCCAACTTAAACAAAATCTTGAACAAGATATGTCAAATACACAGTACTCCCGGGAAGCCTGCGAACCATACCCACAGAGATTGTTGGGTTTTCAAGCAAGCCGGCAAGCTCAACGCCGAACACAAGGGGCTCGACACACCAAGTGAGGACGATGACGAACCCCACAAGCAGAGCACTAGGAAACAAAAGGATTTCCCACAAGAAGTCAAAACAGTAAACTTACTTCACTTGACGAACAGAACGGCGCCACAAGAGATACGCGCCATACGGCCTATCCCAAAGGAGTCTCGCCAATGGTTGTTAAAACCAATCACCTTCGACCATCAGGATTACTCTAGAAGTATCCGGAACGCAGGCTGGACTGCCTTGGTATTAGATCCAATAATCGGCGGACTCCATTTTACAAATATCCTGATGGACGGCGGCAGTGGTCTAAACCTGTTATACCAGGACACAATCCGCAACATGGGGATAGACCCAACAAAAATTCGCCATAGCAAAACCTCCTTTCAAGGGGTAACGCCAGGCCCGGATGCCTGTTGCATGGGTTCTCTCCGGCTAGAAGTTATGTTCGGCTCCCCCGATAACTTCCGTTGCGAACAGCTAACTTTCCACATCGCCCCATTCTCAAGTAGCTATCAAGCACTGCTGGGACGCGAAGCTTTCGCCTGCTTTAACGCAATACCACATTATGCATCTCTTACGCTTAAGATGCCCAGTCCACGAGGCATCATCTCATTAAAGGGAAAACATTAAGTGTTCCTCCCGCGCGGAAAACAGTGCGGCTGCCTTGACAGCCCCACAATAAAGCGGCTTCACCAGCCAAAGCATCTAAACAGGTCGTCAAGACCACGGACACGGCTAGACGAGTCCGGCATAAACATACAATTCATAAAGGCTTAATAGCCGTATACCCCTACACTAGGGGCTCCGCGCATATAAAACAAGAGACAATAAAGCTCAATTTTACCCATTTCGATTTATACTTTGTTTATTTAGTATAACTCATGTTCGGCATGATCTTTCTTTAACTAAGTTCCTCTCTTTTACAGATGAACACCGTGCTACGCACGTCCAGGATACGGCACAACGGAGACACAGGCGCAGACGTGCAGCAGGGACCCATTCCAAGGATTCTTTTCAGATCAAGACCCTGCGTAAACCTTTTTTACTGTCTCTTGTTGATACACATCCCCTGGTTTCTTGGTATAACCAAGGAGGAGGCTGGCGTTTTGGCATGTGGCCACGTTAGAGTTTTGCGCGTATCTGGACACTAGGGGCTTATTACTAAGGGCGTTATCCCGGCCGCCCTCATAAAGACCGAATACCTTAGGGAGTGTTCGGCGTCGCGAGTTTGGCCTTATATGCATCAGCTCCGAATCATGTCTTTGGTCAAATGTTGGGTTTGCCCGGCTCCTGTGTTTTGCTGCCGTATGTTCCGCTCTATCGGCTAAGGCAGCACCAGGAGAACTACTGCGATTGTGCCCCGGTTCGGCCAGGCGAGCACCTCAGTAGAGAAAGCCGAAAACTGACTGTCATGATATAGCGTGAGACTGGTCAACCACTCGATGACATACCGGAATCTTTAGGATTCCTCCGCATTAACGAAGGGCCGTTTCCCGGCCAGGCACATACGCGCCCTGAGTTCGGGCGAGCGCAGGCGCCACCAGGGGCTATATAAGTAGCCTCAATGTCAAACTCCTATGGCTAAGTGAAAGTGATAAAGCATCATAGTCCGATTGCCTAGTTCGCTACGCTATCACCTCCTTTGTAGGACCAAGACATTGGATCAAGTGTGAAAATGCGCCTTCTGCAGACACCCCCGCATTATGTGCGTGGGGGCTGAAGCCGATGACTGCCATCTTTCAGATTATATATACATATATGTCAAACGGCCGCACATGAGGTATCATAATACTTGAGGTGTTTACAATACTTGGAGGCACAAGTATAAAAAGGCCACTACAGTTTATCAAAATATTACTTTATAATTACATATGCTATCATAACATAGCATCTTTCGGGCACTGCGTCTCTATTACACGAGCGCCTTCAAGAACTTCCTGAAAATAGTGCTCGGAAGGGTACTCGGCTTTGGTCCGAATCTCGGGACGCAACAACGGTGGTATCCATCTCTGCCCAGTATGTCTTAACACGGGCTAGAGCCATCCTAGCGCCCTCTATGCATGCTGACTCTTAATTGCATTTATACGCGGCACCGCGTCAAGGAATTGCTGCACCAAGCTGAAATAACTCTTCGGCTCCGAACTCCCCGGCCACAGGTGACACGACGTACTTCATGGCGAGTCCAGACAACCTATTCAGTTCGGCCCATTGAGCCAAACGATCATCCACTGCCAGTGGACGCTCTGGATTGTGAAACTGCGACCAGAAAAGCTTTTCCACTTCGCGATCTTTCTGATCTCGAAAGTGTTCGGTCGCATCAGCAGCACTCGCTGCCAAGTCCAGATAGGTATCCTCCACACTCCACATCCGGTCCAACGGAGCAAACTTCGGATCACAAAATTTCCTTCGCAGCATAAAGGGCTTTCCAGCCGCAATCTGTTCGGCCTGACGCAGCTCCTCCTTCGCAGCTCTCATCGCAGAGCGCGCGTCCTTGGCATTGGCGACGGCCTTCTCTAAGTCCGTCTGTTTCGCCTGGTCTTCTTTTTCAAGAAGTCTGCAACGGTCGGTAGCGCTTTTTAACTTTTTGGCCATCTCGGCCATCTCCTCTTGCTTCGGCAATGAGCAGCCTGTTCGGCTCTCAGCTCTTCAAGGGCCTTCTGGGCAGCCGCATCGTTCTGGCTTGCTCCTTAGCTCGGGCAAGTTCCTGCCCTAAGATTCTCCACGGCGGCCGTACCATCTGCGTCAAGCACACACATTGTAAGACACTGGCATGAAGCTCCTCTTACCTGGCGCCGCCCGAAGAATTACATACCTTGAGCCTCATCAAGCCGCTTGTTGACAAGCGCGATGTCGGCATCTGCCACGTCCAGTTGCCGCTTTAGTTCGCAAATTCATCAGTTCGGCTCGAATTCCGGACACCTCGCCACCTACATTCAAAGGCGACATCTTAGACCTGGGATTATGATCCTCTGCGTGCCGTCATTTCTTGACAACGCGCAGAGTCTCAGGGGCTACTATCTACACAGGGCGCATCTTACTTATGCGCAACTGACAAAAGTGTACATATCTAACGTACCTCAAAACCCGTCAGTAAACTTTTGACGGCCTCATGCAATCCGCTTTCTGCGGATGAAATCCTTTCAATCACCGTGCCCATCAATGCACGGTGCTCCTCTGAGATAGAAGCTCGCCCCAGCAGAATCTTTAGCTCCTCCAGCCGAGCACCAGACGTGCCGGACTTGTCCTATGGCCTCTTTCGAAGGCCGGACGCGGAGAACCTTCGGGGGGCCGCATGCCACCTTCCGCCCCTGCCGGATTCGGAGAAACCCTCCGCGACGACACCTCAGGGTCGCCCGCCTCGCTAGGCGGCACGGCAGGGGGAGGCGTCCCGCTCTCCATCATCTCCGGAAGAAGATCCCCCGAAGACGAGCTCTGCTGAGAAGGGCTGAGGTCCGAGCTACAAGGTAAAATTTCGGTTAATCTTCTCAGATATAAATCAAGGATTTCTCTCATCCCTCAAAAGGAAAACTCTCTCTACTTACGGCTCGCTGGAGGGCTGATCCCCTTGAGGGCGTAGTCCGGCCGAGGAACTCCCCGGCGTCGGACCCTCTGACGAGGATTTTCTCCCCGCTTCGAGGCCATGGTTTCCGGGTCGTCAGAGGCGGCTCTCTTCTTCCCCTTAGGAGAGGAATTGTCGGTTCCTCCCTTCGGAGCAGCCTCCTTCGAGGAGGCCATAGCTTCCTTGTCCTCCCCCTCCAAAGGCATTATCTCCAGCATCCTGACCTAGCACGGGATCCGGCCTGGTTTCAGGAAGGGGAGCCGGACACCTGATCAGCTTTGCCTTCGCTATCCACTCCTGTTTAAAAGGACAGCTCTTTTAGGGGCAAGTTTATTATATACGGATAGAAGGTCCGGGCACAAGGTTGCTTACTTGAGTATCCGGGCGATTGCAGCTTAGGCCTGCGTCCTCGGTTAAATCCGGACACATCTCTTGTGATCCGAAGAACAGTTTATACATCTCCGCGGGCGTTGCGCCCATGAAATTCTGGAGAGCTCGCGGTCCCTCTGGATTAAACTCCCACAGGCGAAGGGAGCGACGTTTGCCGGGCAATATTCGGCGAATCAGCATGACCTGCGTCACCTTGACCAGGTTGAGGTCTCCTTCTAAGAGATCCCTAATGCGGCCCTGCAACAAGGGCACGTCTTTGGATAACCCCCAATCTAATCCTTTGTTGACCCATGACGCTAGCCGTGGTGGGGGACCCGAGCGAAAGGCAGGAGGCGCCACCCACTTGGCGCTCCTGGGAGCGGTGATATAGAACCACTCTCGTTGCCACAAGCCGAGCTCCTCTTGAAAGGAGCCCTCGGGCCATGGAGCATCGGCATTCTTACTTATGACGCCTCCGCACTCTGCGTGCCGTCCCTCGATCATCTTCGGCTCCACTCCAAAAGTCTTGAGCCATAATCCAAAGTGAGGAGTAACACGGAGGAATGCTTCGCACACACGATGAATGAGGAAATGTGGAGGATGGACTCCGGAGCTAAGTCATGAAATTCCAGCCCGTAATAAAACAGCAGCCCCCTCACGAAGGGATCCATCGGGAAGCCTAACCCCCGAAGGAAGTGAGACATGAACACTACGCTCTCACCGGGCTGGGGACTGGGGAATAGCCTGCCTTGAGCAGGCAACCTGTGAGAATTTCGGCGTCAAGAACTTAGCCTCTCTCAACTTTAGCACGTCCTCCTCCGTGACGGAGGAGGGCATCCATCGGCCTTGAAGGTCGGAACCGGACATTGTCGAAGGTCCGAAGCGCCTGGAATCTGGAGCCTAGGGTGTTGGAACTCGAGGCGACGGGCGAACTTTGAGATTGGAGAAAAGGAGTAAGGCCTTGGTCTCTTTATAAGAGGTTGAATACCAGGAGCCCTCCCCATGACCGTTTGGGACTCGCCTTTAATCAGAAAGACATGCTAACGGGCACGATTGGGTTACCCACGTCCGTATTGATGAGAATCCCGTAAAAGGGGGGTACACGATCTCTGCTTTGACAAGACGTGCCAAGGAAACCGCCTCGGAAACATGCTGAGGTGGAAAAGTAAAAACGATTCGATAAAGGACTTGGCTGTAGTGTGATGGTGCACTGCAGAATACGTCAGCAGATTTGATTTGTGTTAATATTATTCTCTCTATGGCAATATGTGGAAACTTATTTTACAGAGCCGGACACTACTCTTGGTGATTACAATCTTCTATGAAGGACTTGGAGGAGGAACCCGCCTTGCAATGCCGAAGACAATTTGCGCCGGACTCGTCGTCATTGAAGCCTGGTTCAGGGGCTACTGAGGGAGTCCTGGATTAGGGGGTGTTCGGTAGCCGGACTATACCTTCAGCCGGACTCCTGGACTATGAAGATACAAGATTGAAGACTTCGTCCCGTGTCCGGATGGGACTTTCCTTGGCGTGGAAGGCAAGCTTGGCGATGCGGATATTCAAGATCTCCTACCATTGTAACCGACTCTATGTAACCCTAACCCTATCCGGTGTCTATATAAACCGGAGGGTTGTAGTCCGTAGGACAATCAACTCCATACACAACAATCATACCATAGGCTAGCTCTAGGGTTTAGCCTCCTTGATCTCGTGGTAGATCTACTCTTGTACTACCCATATCATCAATATTAATCTAGCAGGAGTAGGGTTTACCTCCATCGAGAGGGCCCGAACCTGGGTAACAAGTGTCCCTGTCTCCTGTTACCATCCTTAGACGCACAGTTCGGGACCCCCTACCCACTGTTACCATCCGGCCTTGACGCACAGTTCGGGACCCCCTACCCGAGATCCGCCGGTTTTGACACCGACAGCTGACAATTCATCACATTTCTTACTGACGAATAAAGTGACACAGTTTAAAATAGCATTAACACAATATGGTATTATTCAGGTCAAGACAAGGCTGGAAATGACATTATGAAGGAGTTGGCAGCTTCACGACACCACTGGATTACAGATCAAGAACTCATAAGTATCAATGGTTAGTGTGCTGTCAATTTATCCCATTTCAGATTGGCAAATAAAGAGATGGTTTAAATAATAGTAGAATGATATGACATTGTTCATAGTTAAGACATTGCAGAATATGACATTATGCTATAGTGGGTAGGTTCACGACACCACTGGATTACGGATCAAGAACAAAAGCATACATGCAGTGCAAAAGAAGATCACTTGCTCTGGATTGTTTAATTTACATGGTATGAAGAAGGAACTTGGTTGTACAACTGAAAACTTAAATTGAGAAGGAAAAAACTTTTGTTTATGAACTACATAATAAACTTTAAACATGCAATTTGATGCAAACACCAAAAATAAACAGTTGTTGCAGTCATGCCTAACCAAATATACACAACAAATTTTGAAGGCTTGAGAAGGACAAACTTACATTATTGGTGAAGACAGGCTCTATAAAGACCTTGTCCATGTTGACGGGGGGGGGGGGCAATTCAAGAAGTTTACCACATAATCTTCTTCATAAGCATTGCCTTTATTCTACATTTTGTTAAGAGTAAATATAGATGTGATAATATAAGAAAAATGGAGAATATTTAAGATAAGATGAAGAGTGATGCTACATAACCAAGTAGCTATAAATGTAAGTACAACGATACAGGCAAAAGGTACAGCCAAGAGCAATGCAGAGCTAAACTTCTTCAGTACCATCGGTGTTATCCAACCTTATGGTAAGAGTAAATATAGATCTGATGTGTAGAAAATGGAGGGCAAAGGAAAATAAGCTGCAGAGCGATGGTACATGTACAACTAGATGTCAATATAAGTACACTGCTAAAGGACAACAGCTACTTACAAGAACAATGCAGAGCTAAAAAAATTCATTGGCATTGGATATTTCTACACTAATGTAACCATTCATACATATCAGATACTTTGGAGCAAAAAATTGATAAGCCAGTTGTCACAGAATGAACCAGGTATGTATGCAAGTACAGTGATACAGGACAACAGGTACTAACAAGAGCAAAGTAGCGGGCAGCATATTTGCGATATCCTGTCATCCTTTTCAAACCGGAATTCTTCTTCGAGGAGATTTCCTGCAAAAAAGATCCGTAAGGCACATGCGGAAAAGTAGAAGTTCAAATTTTCATGTGATATCATAGACAATACCTCATGCTAGGAACGAGACCAGTGCATAACATGGTTTTTCCATTCAATGTCTTCTAAATTTAGCACATGAGACTTCACCGGAAATTCATTTATAGAGTTGCCATCAAAGTGTGATTTCCTCAGGTAACATCGATACTGTTGCAATGCTTCCTTGAAAAGCGCAAGCAAGCTTTGCTCGTCATGACTATCTAGATTGACCCTCACCTACTTACAAAAATGTAATGTAAATGATTGCTGTGTTCAATCAGCAGAAAACAGGAAAATGATCACCATGAATAATAGCACTTACACGTAAGTGGGACAGGAAGATGTGAAAATGGTGTTTGTCTTCACTATAATCTTCCCATGATGGGAATATATGCACGTAGTCCCTAACAACATTGAAAGCATTGTCTTTTAAACTGGGAATAACTGGAATGGGGTTCCAATCTGCAGGAATTGGCCATCTCTGCAGTTGGGATAGGTCTTCGGCCGGTGAACTTGCTGTACTTTTTGCTGGAGTGGGATTTTTCTGTGGTACGGCTGGTGCTATGGCAACTGAAATCGGCATACCTTTTGCTAGAGTGCAGGTCCTATGTGGTGGGGCTAGTGGTGTGGCCAGTGAAGTATGGGTACAGTCTGCTGGAGTCGGTCGTACATTTTGTGTCACTGGTTGTAGAGCCAATGTAAGTGGGGTGCTGTCTGATTTCTCCAGCACCACCACGTTTTTCAAGGACTTTGCTGGTGCTCCTTCAGGTTCGGCAGTCACCCTCTTCCTTTCTGATGTCTGATGCACAAGAACAACATTTGAGTGGAAAAACATGGTATGATGACAGATGGAATATGTATTGATAATGGATGGGCTTGGCATCTTGACATATATGATGAGTAAACTAATCAAATGGCGGTGCTACAAAGTAGAAGAAATGCAAGACAACTTATGCAAGATAGGCGCAATCAATAAAACCTTGCCAAATTAGAACAGGCACCTTGATGGGTGAACAGGACAGGCCATCTGCCTTTGACTCCTCGAGGTCAGAATAGTCATTAGGATCATATTATGAACAAGAATCTACAGGTGGGGAGCGTATGAGTGTCATTGCATCCAGAATGGCACTCAATGCCTTGGTGCCAATTTTGTAAGTCGTTGTAGTGTTCCACAATATTCTTTTGATGCATGGATTCTGATATTCACTATGATTATGTATAATATCTAAGTAGCATGGAAACATAAATAGTAGTGAGATTATCTTTGTAATGTAGAGGATATTCTAATATAGGGGTGCCCCTATAAACCCTTGTGTGCTATCACTGGATTCTGATGAGAGAGACCATGTGTGCTGTAATATGGTGCGTGCATTAATATAATCTGGCACAAGTACACAAAAAATAGGCTCCAGAAGTAAGGATAGTTGACAGATGATAGGTTCATAATATACTGTATAGAGAGTTTATTGCCAAACCCTGATAACAAGAGCACACAACAACGAGGCAGATCGTAGTTTACATAAAAAGGGTACACCATAACCAGGATATATAAATCGAGAAAGTAGAACTGGCTAGAAATTACGGTGTTGTATTGCCGCTACTAATTGAAAGCCTATCGATCACATACAGGCCAGCTCTATCAGCTATTGACTGCAGATGTCCCTGCTCCCCTTCCTCACAAGGAACATACTGTACGTACCAAATGCAGAATAACAAGAGAGTAACATGTTAAAGAATAGAAGAGGAAGCATATTCTTGAGGTTCCGCTTCATTGTATACAGTGTTGGTTGCCCACTCATGATGAATCACAACGCCCAAAGGAATGCAATTCCATGATGTCTCTCTATATGTGGCCACATGCATTTGGAAAATCAAGTGGGAGCATTACCTTACCAATTAAATGTGTGTTTGTTAACTAATATTAATATCATATCACAATTCGTATTTGAAGAAGTAAGCTTTGGACTTATGATTGGTGTGTCGTTTAGCTTCGAGAGTGGACTGCTGCTAGTGCGACACAAAGCAGCTACACAGATCATAGTGTAGATATTCGTAAGCATCACAATTAAAATCAGCAAAGTGGAACTTGCTGTAATATATGTGCTAGTATTGCTGGTACGGCTAGAAAGGCTTCGGATACCATCTCTCTTCTCTCTTCAACTGAAGGTGCGGTACCATTAATACCAGTGTAACTCTCAAAGGCAACACAGCTCCCCGCATTTCCTTTCTAATCTTATAGGATTCAAGTGGGCAGGCCACTAAAATTCCTATTCCTATATTTACAAAATCCTACGAATCAAAGAGGCCCGAAGAGTTCAAAGTGTCCATCACAACCGACCGTATAGAGCTCTACACTACAAATTTCCATGCTCATCTTCACTACAAGGAACATACTGTACTACTATCATACTCCCTCCGTTCCAAAATATAAGTCTTTGTTTACAGAGGGAGTACATTTTAGATTACTATTTTAGTGATCTAAACACTCTTATATTTGTTTACAGAGGGAGTACATTTTAGAGTGTAGATTCACTCATTTTGCTCCATATGTATTCCATGGTGGAATCTATACAAAGACTTGTATTTAGGAATGGAGAGAGTAGTTATTAAAGAAGAACGGAAGAGGAACATGCTAAAGAAGAGCAAGAAGATTTTGGATACAAAAATGTTCGTTGCGCAGTGCCCACACATGATGAATCGGAGCGCATTAAGAATGCATGTCCCTGCTGTCTCTCTATATGTGGTGCACATGCTTTTCAAAAGTAAAGTAGGAACATTAGCTGACCAATTAAATGTTATCTGTTTTAGTAATATCAGCATCATATTTGATTCGTATTTGAGCAACATGTTTGGAATTATGAGTGGCACGTTGTTTAGCTTGATGGATTCAGGAGCAGTGCTAAGCAGGTACGATGATGGTACTGAATATAAAGGCATGTCTACATGCAAGTCTCATGACTTTTGTCATTTGGGTCAGTCGACCATTTCAGGCAGTTGGATGAAAATCCTATGTCTCCTAACCCTTCTTTTCCTCGTCTCTGATTCTTCCCATACAAAACACCGCACGGGTCACCGGCCGAACCACCGGCGCCAGCGCCTTTGTTCCTCCGCCACCACCACCCCCAGCCCCGCCCCCACCCGCATCGAGTTTTCTTCGTTCGGCGAGGCCCCACCACCGCCCCCAACAACCACCGTCCCCACCCGAGCCCCTTCCTTCGCACCGGCGAACTCCGGCGAGCTCTCAAAAATCGAATGACCCAATTTTGAAATTTAGTCAACTGTCATTTAACTAGTGTGGAATATAAAAGGGGAAAACCATAAGCATTGCGAGTATAGTGTTGAGCGTGCCATGGCGGATCTGAAGGTGCAAACCGGACAAAGGCAACTTCGCAACCAATGTTTGCTTTCAACTAGCAAGTAAGTGATGGACAAGAAATCAGAGTAAAGTAGTGGCAATGTATTTTCTTGTTGCGATAAATAAGTTGAGCAGATACGAAAGAGTACCGCCTCTGGTGCGCGCCGTGTATGCATCTGTTGAGAATTTGACGGTGCTGCGTGTAACGCCCGGGTAATTTAGCTACAGTAATCCCACGCTAATGGTGCCACGTCACCACAGTTACTGTTGTTAATCTTGCGTTGATTCTAAACCGTTTCAAAATTCAAATTCAAATTAATGTCAACAATAAAAGTTTTCAAAAGTTAAAACAAAAATGTTCGGGAGGTGCCATATTTTGCAAAATGGTGTAATAAACACATTTTTACAAAATGCCTAGATATTTTAGAATGATTTAAAACAAAAAAATAAAATAAATAAAAAGAAAAGAAAACACAAAAACAGAAAAAGCAAAAAATAAATAAATAAAGGAAGAAACCCCCTCTTCCTAGGCCGTAGGGCCCAGCTAACCAGCTGGGCACCAGCCCAACTGGCCCAGCCGGCCGGCCCATACACCCCACTCCCTCTCAATAACCCCCTACCCACTCCCCCAGTCAAACCCCCAACACCCCACTCCCCCCCCGAAAATATCTCCCCCTCTCCGCGATTGGATCGGGATTGAGAGGCGGAGACCTCTAGTCGCCGCCGAACACCGTCGCCGCCGGACCTCCCTCGCCGGACTCCATCGACGTCGTCCTCTCCGTCAACGCCATCATCCCCGACCCCCTCCATGAGTCCCGTTGCCCATATCCCAGCGACCGCCGTGAGCCTCTCCTCTCCTCCCCTGCTCGCTCGCGCACGCTCGTGCTCGTGCTCACGGCCGCGGCCTCATCCCACACGCGCACCGTGGCCCCTCCTCGCGCTCGCCCACGCGCACAGCCGCGTGCCTGTGGCCATGCCCCTGCGGCACCCGCGTGTCGCCTGCGTCCCTGGCCTTGCTCGCGACCACCCCGCCGCTGCTTCCCGCTCGCCCTCACCAACACGCCGTTCGCGCCCTCCCGCATCTCCCCGCGACCACTCTGCCGCACCAGGCCGCGTCCGCCACTACTCTCCGCCATGCTCCGGCCAGGCTTCGGCCTGCACGCGGGCCTCGTCCCCGCTAGCTGCTGCCGCTAGTCCCGTCGGCGCTCACCGCCTGCACCCCAGGCGCACCCACGCATCGTCATGCCCCGATGCCTCCCCATCCTCACCTGCTGCTTCTCGCCGCCGCGTTGCTGCTGCACGGCTCCGCCTAACGCCGCCCGCACGCGTCCTGCCGCCTCCGCCTCGCCGCGCCGCTGCACGCACGCGCACAACGCGCGTTGCTCGCGCCTAGCCCCGGCCTCCCGCTTCGGCTGCGCTCCGTGGCCCCTCTCGCTAGCCTGCTGCGCCGCTACTGCTTTAGCTGCCGGCGATGTCGCCCTATTGTCGCTGCTGCCTCCCCGCTGCTCCCTGCCGACTCTGCCCTGCCTACCGGTCCGCACCGCCGCCTGCACGCTGCTTCTGGCACCTCCACCGTCTGTCCTCGCTGCCGTTTCCCCGTAACGCTCCGGCCTCCGTCGAGGCCGGCGCCCCCTGGTGGCGTTGGTCCTGCACCCCTGGCGCCCACAACCGCGCCTGCTGGTGCCCAGCGCCCGTCGCCCGCGCCCGTTAGGGCCTCTAGCCAATGACATGGGGGCCCCACGCCCCCAGAATGTTTACAAAAAAATAATTAAAATAAATAAATAATAACTAATTAATTAATTATTTAAAGAATTAATTAACTTAATTAATTTTGATTAATTAAACTAAACAATTAATTAATCATAATTAGATTAATCTAATAACTAATTAAACTAACTACTGCTAGTTAACTAATCAACCAATTATAGTGGGGCCCACCCCTAATTAATCCTGGTTAGGTTAATTAAAAATGGTTAATCCAAATGTGTCAGGTTGACTAGTCAACCCTGTTGACTGCTGACGTCATGCTGATGTCAGGAAGCAGTATTCTGGATAATGTTGAATAAAAATAATTAAATAAATGCTAAAAAAGATTTAAATCTTTTAAAATCAATATAAAGTAAACCGTAGCTCGGATGGAAAAACTTTGTACATGAAAGTTTCTCAGAACGACGAAACAAATCTGGATACGCAACCCGTTCGTCTGTCACGCATCCCTAGCATAGAGAACACACAACTTTTCCCCTCCGATTCATCTGTCCGGAAACGCGAAACACCTGGGATATTTTCCCGGATGTTTCCCCCCTTCACCGGTATCAGCTCATACCGCGTTAGGGCACACCTAGCACCGCTACTTGACATGTCATGCATTCCTATGCATCTGTTTGCATTGTATTCATTGTTTCTTCCCCCTCTTTTCTCCGGTAGACCACAAGACTGACGCCGCTGCTGGTGCCCCGTCTGACTACGTTGTTGACGACCCCTACTTGCCAGAGCAACCAGGCAAGCCCCCCCTTGATCACCAGATATCGCCTATTCTCTCTCTACTGCTTGCATTAGAGTAGTGTAGCATGTTACCGCTTTCCGTTAATCCTATTCTGATGCATAGCCTGTCATTGTTGCTACAGCTGTTGATACCTTACCTGCAATCCTAAATTCTTAGTATAGGATGCTAGATTATCATAAGTGGCCCTACATTCTTGTCAGTCTGCCATGTTATACTATTGGGTCGTGATCACGTCGGTTGTTGGTCATGGGTATATACTAGACATACATACTATACATGTTGTGACTAAAGTCGGTCGGCTCGTTGAGTACCCGCAAGTGATCCCGATGTTGGGGGTTGAAGGGGCAGGTGGTTCCACCCAGGTAGTGGTGGGCCTAGGTTCTCGACGACCCCCGACTGTTACTTTGTGGCGGAGCGATAGGGCAGGTTGAGACCACCTAGGGGAGAGGTGGGCCTAGCCCTGGTCGGCGTTCGCGGATACTTCAATTAACACGCTTAACGAGATCTTGGTATTTGATTTGAGTTTGGCCACTGGCCTATGCGCACTAACCAACTACGCGGGAACAGTTGTGAGCACTCGACGTCGTGGTATCAGTCGAAGACTTCGTGACGTTAGCGACTGAGCGACGTGCACTGGAATGCCTGCTCTTGTATAAGGGAGGCTAGGTCTGCTCACCGGCCGCGTACGCAATGTGCAGGTGTGCAATGGGCGATGGGCCCAGACCCCTGCGCCATAGGATTTAGACCGGCGTGCTGACCTCTCTATTGTGCCTAGGTAGGGCTGCGACGTGTTGATCTTCCGAGGCCGGGCATGACCCAGACAAGTGTGTCCGGACAAAGGGGATCGAGCGTGTTGGGAAATGTGGTGCACCCCTGCAGGGATGTTAATCTATTCGAATAGTCCTGATCTTCGGTAACGGGGCGACTTGGAGTTGTACCCTGACCTTATGACAACTAGAACCGGATACTTAATAAAAACACATCCTTCCAAGTGCCAAATACAACCGGTGATCGCTCTCTCACAGGGTGACGAGGGGAGGATCATCGGGTAGGATTATGATATGCGATGCTACTTGGTGAACTTACCAACTACTCTCTTCTACATACTGCAAGATGGAGGTTGCCAGAAGCCTAGTCTTCGATAGGACTAGCTATCCCCTCTTATTCTGGCATTCTGCAGTTCAGTCCACATATGTTACCCCCTTTCCATTTGATACCAATGCATACATATGTATTGTAGTTCCTTGCTTGCGAGTACTTTGGATGAGTACTCACGGTTGCTTTGCTCCCCCTTTCCCCCTTCCTATACCCGATTGCTGCGACCAGACGTTGGAGTCCAGGAGCCAGACGCCATTGTCGATGACGATTGCTACTACTCGGGAGGTGCCTACTACTACGTACAGGCCGCTGACGATGACCAGGAGTAGTTTAGGAGGATCCCAGGCAGGAGGACTGCGCCTCTTTCGATCTGTATCCCAGTTTGTGCTAGCCTTCTTAAGGCAAACTTGTTTAACTTATGTCTGTACTTAGATATTGTTTCTTCCGCTGACTTATCTATGACCGAGCTCTTGTATTCGAGCCCTCGAGGCCCCTGGCTTGTAATATGATGCTTGTATGACTTATTTTATTTGTAGAGTTGTGTTGTGATATCTTCCCATGAGTCCCTGATCTTGATCGTACATGTTTGCATGTATGATTAGTGTACGATTGAATCGGGGGCGTCACACTATGGTAGCGATGGCTGTCGGTGGTGTGGAAGCAGATCTAGGAGGGTAGACGGTGGCGGCAGGGCGCGGTGGACGAGACGGTCATGGGAGCGGCACCGGCAAGGTGGACGACGGCGGGGATGAAGCGAGAGGACGGGATGCAAGGATGCCGGTCCGAAGCCGTGGATGAGAGAGGTCGATCTCTTGTAATCGCCGACGGCATCGGGGTATCAGCTCCGGCATGGTGGAGGAGGATGGCGGTGGATGGGGTGGCGGACGAAGGAGGTTGGGGTGGAGAGGGTGTTTTGGCGCCCACGGAGTACGAATGAGGAAATTGAGGGAGAGAGGAAGGGGGAACCATGTCTTCAGGGCGCGCCTATCTCAAATGCGAGGAAATTTACAAACTTAGCCCCCGTTTAAAATTTCCAACATCACAACAATATTGGTTGGTTGAGGATAGGAAGGTAATCTCGCATACACCCAATATTTGCCGATGAGAGTTTGTTTTTGGCGCCCATCGTGTATGAATCGGGGAGGGAGTCGATTTCGGCCGACGAGACACTGTGTTTTGGCGCCACCATGTATGAATCCAGGTGAGAGATGGTTATGTCACGTTTGAGTGAAATTACAAACCTACCCCTATCGAAACCTATAGAAATCGAGCCGATAGGCTTTGCGTGGCAGTCATAGGCAGTAATTTCGATCCCGCAGATTTTGGTTTCTCGCGGTTACTGTGACTTTCCCCGCTTCATTCAAATTTTTGCAGTGCAAGAGTGCACGTTTACCATGCAACTCAATTTGAATCCAGTTTGTATTCTATTTTTGTTCGGGCAGGATCCATTTTCGATTGGAATAAAATTCTATATACATAATTATATATATATACTTTCAAAAGCACAACAAAGAATTATGCTCCTTTATATGTATAATATGATTTACAAATACAATGATCTCAAAATCATAAGGTTGAATTCAAAAATTTTAAACCAAATTATGTTCTACTAAAATGTATGGATCAGTAATATCTACATATTAAATAACATACATGCGCGTGAATTCATATGAGTATGCATGTTTGATAGATCAATTTTGGTTTGAGTATGAATTAAATGTATCGTAATCTCGAATTCAAATGTTTGAATCCCTTTTATTTTGACTCCTTTCACGCCCATCTCTCTCGCATGCATGCTCCATGTAGCTATCACTCTCTTTTCTCTAGCTCACCCACACGCTCACTTCACGTTTCTCCTATCTTCGCAAACATGGTCTCTCGACGTCTCCCTTGAGAAGTGTCACACATCCCTATCGTGATACATTACACGGTTTTCATTATCTCTTACGTCTCTACCATTCTCTGGTGTCACTAGGTACCTAAGCTATATTTTTCACCGCCACACACACAGTCTCACTCGTCTTTCACTTTGTATTTATCTCTATGGGGTTCTCTAACACACCCTATATGTCTCTAGATATGACTCATACCACTAAAATTACTCTCTCCTGCAGACACAACATTTGTTGCGGTCTCCTTTCCGTCTCCATCCCACTTATAAAACTGACATTATTCATTTGTTTACCGATAATACAAACCCCCCCCCCCCTCTCTCTCTCTCACAACTCTTGCTTCCACTCCCCTTCCCGATAACCGTCTCTCTCCCTCTCTCACACACAAAACTCTCGCTTTCGCACCCCGACTCGTATTTCTCTCACAAACATTTATCAACTAGCCTCTAGATAGGTTTATACACACGCACACTCATGCTTCTACTATCACATACATGCCTCTCTCGCGCTCCTTGTATCTATGTCGATTTTTCTTCCCTTCTTGAGACACGCCCTCTCAATCGTGCACACACACACTATCGCCTCATTTTAAACTTACACCTCTCGCACACACACTCTTTGTGTCTTCGTCACACATGCACTCCGTCCTCCTCCTCTCTCCCTCTCTCTCACACACACATGGGCTTTTTGCAACAACTAGCAAGATGCCCGTGTGTTGCACGGAACATCAAGATGCATTTGTATGAGTAGTTTATCTTGTGGGAGAAAAGGATGAATGAGGGGAAGCCTTATTTGCAAATGTGGAGAGGGGTGTGGGTATCATTTTGCAAAATTGCCATAGTTTCCTTCCTATCCGCCAGATATAAATCAGACGACCTATATTGCAGGATGGCAGGACACCATCATCACCAACTCTGTTTTTTATCTCTACTCTATAGTCGGTGATGATGGTGTGCCTGCCATCCTGCAATATAGGTCGTCCGATCTATATCTAACAGATAGGAAGGAAACTATGGCAATTTACCCGCACTCCTCTCCACATTTGCAGATAAGGCCTTCCCTCATTCATCCTTTTCTCCCACAAGATCTTGATGTTCCGTGCAACGCACGGGCATCTTGCTAGTAAGAGTAGAAATTAGACATATACCGCTTCTCGAATCTTTAAACCAACAACATTCCTCCCTTATATGATCAAAACTGCAAAAGGTATATATTTTGAGTGAAACATAACATATGTTTAGTGATATACGTATTTCAAAACTAGACTCTTTTTTCTATCAAATCGGTGAATATGTATTGATCAACTTTGATCGTGTGGCAACGCATCATTCCACAATGTAGTGCCTATAGATTTTTTAAGAAGTCAGACTTTGCAAACTTTGACCAAGTTTGTAGAGAAAAATATTTATATCTACAATAGCAAAAATATATAATGTGAAATTACACCATATGATGAATCTAGTGATATATGTTTTGCACTCTAGATGTAAATATTTTTCTCCACAAACTTGGTCAAAGTTTGTGAGGTTTGACTTTTCAAATAATCTATAGGCACTACATTATGGAACAGATGGAGTAGTTATTACCATTGTATAATTTTTTGGACACCAGACAAACGGTGGAGTACGTATATGAAGAGAAGAGGCGCACGCACGCAGTCGGTCTCTCGCTGTCTTGCACACATGAGAGTTATGTAAAGGCACCGTTAACAAATAAACCCTAAAACCCTAGGTGCATGATTGCTGCATGCGCGGTTACCTGGTGGAGCGCACCTTTGTAGGAATAGTCGGCTCGCGCGATAATTTGATCCGTAGGAATTGATGGTCGGGGCCATAGGTGAATGACCTGGAGGCGGTGGCTCGCCAGTTGCCACAGATCGAGTAGCCACGTTTAAAATATCATTTTTTAGTGGGGTAAGAGTTTTGATATTCAATGGCGCATTATAAGTACTAAGTAGTTTTTAGAACGATTGGTATGGAGCGAAAATGGAATTCATAACTACTACCTCCTTGGCGTATGGTTGTATGGGTTTATGTTGCAAGATGTTGAAACTGGTAGTTCTAGTGCAAATACTATGGTTTAGATGTTGGTTTTCAATAATGAAAATCAGAAGGGGAAACCCTTCTTTGATAAAAAAAAACTACTACCTCCATTCCAGTTTACTAGTCCCCATCATAGTTTGGGTCAAATTTTGTCCATAAATTTTACTAGTAAAATATGAATGGAAAACGAAATTTTGTTATACCCAAACAAAAAAGGACTGGAGGGAGTGATTGCTCTGACATGGACACGACCTCTCATAGCGCAGGCATTGAACCGGCGCGCTGGCCAAGAGGGCCCCACTCGCTGCAGACCTGGCTGAACACGCCTCCTCGCCGCATGCAACCGACTTCAGACTGCCCGCCTGCCTCCATTGAATCCGCGCGTGTGCCGGCAACATGTCCTTCTGCGAGCCGACCGGCATTTTAGAACACAAAAAATGACCAAAATATAATTATTACTCATGGTCTTGACTTGTTGTGCTCACAGTGGTAGCAGACACTAGAGGTTTTTCTTTATTTATAACTCTCCTCACATTTTTTTGGCTTTGAAGCGAATCATGGTTGTGGACATTATCTATGAAAGTGCAGATATCTATGAACATGAGCTTGATGTAGAAGTTGGACTTGGAATGTCGGGCTTGCGCGTGAACTATACCATGTCCAGTGCTTCATCTGTTATTGTTTGGAAAGTAATCGCAGTTATTACATGACCCGAAAAAATATTATTTTGTGCCACATCAGTAGATGCACGGACATCACAACAGGCATGCTGACTGGATAAACATCCGAACCTAGCTATTATGAAGGAAATTTTGTATTGACAACAGATTTAGATAGCAGGAGACGCCTAGCCTGCTCTGCCTCTGCTATCTTATTTCTGGCTTCTTCCATCTCTTCTTTGGCTTGGGTGAAGAGAGCATCTGATTGCTCTTTTCGCTTCTTTAGGAACTCAACTACATTCTCAAGGGCTGCCGCACGCTTTCTTTCAGCCTTTACTAGAGCCACGAGGACATGAACAGCTGATGACTCCACCTGGCTTGTGTGTAATCCAACATCATCTCGGAATTTGCACCTTGTGTCTAATCCAGCATCGTTAGGGAACTCGCATGTGACGCCCCAAGATCGGAGCTTTAGGTGCCTTCCGTGGTTTTCGGGTTTCGTTGTGTGTTTTGTTTCGTCTGTTGCATCCATTTTTGCATCATGTGCATTGCATCATGTCATCATGCCATCTTTTTCTCAAAGCCAACTAAAACTCACTTAAATAAAATGTATGGATCTTCGGTCCATTTAACCCGAGGGAATTCACGTGGTGGTTCTCTTTACAACATAAATCCCAATATTAGGGAGCTATAATAAATATTCCACTATTTCGGAATTCAGCTTAACATACTTGCAATTTAATTCCCATGCCTTTTTCCCGCTTCAAGTTTGGTCCTCAAACTTTGCCCATATTTTCTTTCATCGCTTTCCCGATCTCCACAAAAATTCCGAACATTTTTGGACTCTCCAAAAATATGTTTTGTTAATTCAAACTTATTTGAATCACATTCAAATGTGTTTGAATGCAATCCTTTCAAGCGGTGCCAAATGCATTTTCTCGGAATGAACTCGTTTTTATGAGTCCAGGAGATTTAACCGCATGCCCAAATTCTTCGTCTAACCTTCTCTTCTCTCTTTTCCTTTCTCTTATTTTTCTCTGTTTTTGTAAAGAGAAGAATTAAGAGGGAGAGAGAGAGCCCAGCCTGGCCATTTGGGCCTCCAGCAGCCCCATTCCACCAGTGGCCCAAGGTCCAGTGCCGGCCCACTCCCAAACCTAACCCTAGCGAGCTTTGGTCGATCTCCTCTATCCTCTCCCGATTCCCTCTTCCCCGCCACCAGGAGAGCGTGCGCTGCTCGCCTACTCCCGCATCGCTCCTCCTTCTCTCCCTCGATCTCTTTCCCTGGAGCACCGCCGAGCTATCGTCCCTCTCCCTCGATGCCCTCCTTCTCCCTCACGCTGCACCCCCAGAAACCACGCGTCGCGCCCGATCCTCTCCCTCTCGCATTCGCATGCCTCCAGCGCCAGACCCCGCGCTCCACCCTCGCCGGAGAAGTGGACCACGCTGGAGCCCCGTTGGCCTCCTCGCCGCCGTTGCGCCCTTTCCATCAACAGCAGCACACCAGATCCCTTCCCTTTGTTCGATCCCCGCTCGAGCACGCGTTCAGGGAACCTCCCACGCGCTCGGCTCCTCTTGCCGTTTGCTGCTCCGTCTCCCTCCAGCCGTGCACCTCCCTTCCCGATGTCCTCCTCGAGCTACCCCGACCTCCGGCGATGACGTGCCTCCCCTCCAGCCGCGAGACCCTCTCTGTTGCGCCATCCCTACCTCCCAGGGTCATCACCCTGCTCTGCCAGGGGCCTCGTCATGGCTACCCACGAGGTTCCCGCCGCCGGCGCCTGTTCCCGGCCAGATCCGCCACCCGCGACTTCGTTCCTCCGCTCCGTCTCTCCTACTGCTTCGTCCCTGCGCCACCCGGTGACCCCGTCGTCACTCCGACCGGCGAGTCCAGGCTGCCAAGCTCTTCGTCTTGCTGCTGCTCCGCCATCGACCTCCTGTTGCTGCAGGACCATCCCCACCGGGCGCTGTGGGCATGTTGTTTCTTCTCCCTCAAGGTCGAAAGGACGCCAGTTACACGAAACCGCAAGTACTCTATGAACGGATGCGTCAAGGCCACCTTGGAAATCACCAAGTACACCGCCGACAAGATCACACGGATGCTCGAACGAGTGCTAAACGAAACGCAAAGTACCACGACGACAATCGGCTTGTACCCCTACACCGCATTAGAACGCCGAGTTCCTCTTCGGAAGTGTGTATGACTATCAAGGCCAAAAGACCCGTACACCATTATCGTCTCCAAAGAACCGTGTAACGGAACCGACAAGTTCGACTACGACTCGTGTACGGCTACGCGGGATTCCTTGGACGCCAAGCTCAACGATGCATCAAGTTCCTCGCCGTGACCGCGAACATCTACGGAAACCCGTGCAACGATAGACATGTACCACTACTGCCGCCCGTACTTCTACAGAATGTGTACCACAACCATCGCTGAAGACCCATGAACGACTAACAATGACCCTCCAAGTTCATCCACGATTGCTATGTGCCACTACCATCTACATGAACCACTACTTCCACTACGGCATGAGTACAACTACTACCACTACGAACGTGGCGAGACCGTCTACTTCCGCTACGAACTTGATCCGTTCCGAAAAGTCTCACCTCGAAGGTATAACACCGAGATGACGCTCGTGAACGAATGAATGCATGTTGGATGAGATGCACCCTTTGTCTGCACCGTGTCCGTATTGTCACTCATTTCCTTGTCGCCATCTCGTGGGACACCCGGAATCCGGGAGCACCCCACCATCTTTTACACGCATCCGCACACTTCTCCTTTGCATCGGTATCTCAATCGAGTTACCGGAATCGGAAGGCTGCCGTGGCACCATTTTCGTTATCGTTGCTGTGACACCCCTTTCCTTTCCACCACGGTGACAAATGCTTCATAATGCTCTTGTCAACTTTGAATAAAAATTGCATAAACTTGTTCATCTCATCCGCATCATGTTAACAACTTTAAGATGTTTAAAATTGTTGTTGCATTAAGTTGCTAATGCATATGGGGATTTACCGGATTTGTTGTTTGTTATATCCGGCCCCACTTAAATTGTTTAGATGGTGTAGTTTTGTTATGCCTCACCTCTTGCCATGTTAACCAACATTTAATATTGTTGAGTACCTAACTGAGAGTGAACTAAATAATTGATGTGGTGTTTCGTCAATATGCAACTCGTTGCATATTGAGCGCCACTTAATTTGTAGTATTGTTTGTGCACTTCGCCATGCTATGCTTATTTAAACCGGACATGCATCATACTTGATTATGCATCATGCCATGTTTATGTGGTGGTTGTTTACTATGTTGTTTGCTTCTTTTCCGGTGTTGCTTCTTCGGGTTAGTTCCGATAACGTCGCGTTTGTGAGGATCTGTTTGACTACGTCCGTGTGTCTTCTTCATGGACTCGTTCTTCTTCCTTGCGGGATCTCAGGCAAGATGACCATACCCTCGAAATCACTTCTATCTTTGCTTGCTAGATGCTCGCTCTTTTGCTATGCCTATGCTGCGATACCTACCACATGCTTTATCATGCCTCCCATAATGCCATGTCAAGCCTCTAACCCACCTTGTCCTAGCAAACCGTTGTTTGACTAAGTTACCGCTTTGCTCAGCCCCTTTTATAGCATTGTTAGTTGCAGGTGAAGATTGGAGTTTGTTCCATGTTGGAACATGGATATTATTGTTGGGATATCACAATATCTCTTATTTAATTAATGCATCTATATACTTGGTAAAGGGTGGAAAGCTCGGCCTTATGCCTGGTGTTTTGTTCCACTCTTGCCGCCCTAGTTTCCGTCATACCGGTGTTCCTTGATTTTGCGTTCCTTACACGGTTGGGTATTATGGGAACCCCTTGACAGTTCGCCTTGAATAAAACTCCTCCAGCAAGGCCCAACATTGGTTTTACCATTTGCCACCTAGCCTTTTTTTCCCTTGGGTTCTGCAGATTCAAGGGTCATCTTTATTAAACCCCCCGGGCCAGTGCTCCTCTGAGTGTTGGTCCAACTGAGCGATGTCCGGAGCTACCAGGGGCAACTCTGGGCTGGCCCACCCAACGTCTGGCTCATCCGGTGTGCCCTGAGAACGAGATATGTGCAGCTCCTATCGGGATTTGTCGGCACATCTGGGTGGCTTTGCTGGTCTTGTTTTACCATTGTCGAAATGTCTTGTAACCGGGATTCCGAGCCTGATCGGTCTTCCTGGGAGAAGGAATATCCTTCATTGACTGTGAGAGCTTGTGATGGGCTAAGTTGGGACACCCCTGCAGGGATTTGAACTTTCGAAAGCCGTGCCCGCGGTTATGGGCAGATGGGAATTTGTTAATGTCCGGTTGTAGAAAACCTGAAACTTAACTTATTTAAAATGCATCAACCGCATGTGTAACCGTGATGGTCTCTTTCCGGCGGAGTCCGGAAAGTGAACACGGTGTTGGAGTTATGCTTGACGTAGGTTGTTCTAGGATCACTTCTTGATGATAGTTGTTCTTCCGTGCTTTTGCCTTCTCCTCTCGCTCTCATTTGCGTATGTTAGCCACCATATATGCTACTCGCTTGCTGCAGCTCCACCTCATACCTTTTACCCTTCCTATAAGCTTAAATAGTCTTGATCGCGAGGGTGTAAGATTACTGAGTCCCCGTGACTCACAGATACTTCCAAAACCAGCTTGCAGGTACCGATGATATCGTGCAGGTGACGCAACCAAGCTCAAGGAGGAGCGCGATGAAGTTTGTGTTCGTTATGTTGTTCTCTTTCCAGTTGATCAGTAGTGGAGCCTAGTTGGGACGATCGGGGATTTGTGTAGCATTTGGGGTAGTCTTCTTTCTTTATGGTTCCGTAGTCGGACCTTGATTGTATCTGGATGTTGTAATGCTACTTTCATGTATCGTGTGAAGTGGCGATTGTAAGCCAACAATGTATCTCTTTCCTTATTCAGTACATGGGGTGTGTAAAGATTACCCCTCTTGCGACATTGCTTACAATGCGGTTATGCCTCTAAGTCGTGCTTCGACACATGGGAGATATAGCCGCATCGTGGGCATTACAAGTTGGTAATCAGAGCCTTCCCCGACCTTAGGAGCCCCCTGCTTGATCGAATCGTTGGTGTTGTTGAGTCTAGAAAAATGTTTTGAGTCATTTAGGATTATATATATCGGAGAGTATGACTTCTTTTTACTCCTCAGTCCCTTCGTCGCTCTGGTAAGGTATCCCGACGTGGAGTTTTGACTCTTCTCTTCTCAAATTTCACTAAATATTTTTTAGGATCACGCGGGTATCTTGGAATCGTTCCGATGGTTTTGTGACGAGAACATTGTTCTTGGTGCCTCCTGACATTTAGGGGTTGTGGCAGTGTCCCGGGGAGTTGAGCTCCGAGGTGTTGTCGTCACAATTTTATCGTTGCAGTTCTGGAATACCTGAGTTCACCGACATCGAAAATCTCTTTTATGCAGTTGTTGGTGAGATAACCTCGACGCCACCCAGTACTGGGGCGGGAGTTCGGGAGTATTGCCATAACTCGTATAACGGATGCTTTTCGAAGGTTGAGGTAAATGATTTTTGAAGGTTTCTTGGTTATGTGTTGAAGGATGGATACAGCTGGATGTAGGATTTGCTAGTTTGGGTGAGATATTATGCTTCCCCTGTATCCCCAACACCTGATTGCATAACCGGAAAGTTCCGGGAGTTTATAAGTGGGAATTCAAGTAGCTCTTAGGATACCTTCCGACAGATGTATGATATGAAATTGGGGTTCGACGTCTAGTGGTCCGCCTATCCACGGTTGGTTTTACAGTGGTCTCATTGGGTCTTAAAGAGTCCTTGGCTATGCCGACTCGGGGGCGCTTCCTATGTCATGTGCACTGCCTTGTACATGATGGTGATGTACGATCGAGCCCGTGTAGGCCTCACCACGAAAACTTCGGACGAAATCTCTATCATATGTTTGTTCCGGCTTATTCTGCAAGTCAATCCTTTGTTTTGTTTTGATTGTGGTATTCGAGTTGCTTCAATGTCAAGTGTTGATCCAATACCTTCCCTAAACAGTGTTCTCATACTCCGATGTGAATACTAATCCTTCTCGATCATCGAGTCTGTCGTGTTAATCCTTTTCAACCGGCGTGTTTTCTCTTCAAGTGGATCCGATCATTTCAACATCCGCTAGATCAAGTATCAGTTCTTCTCAACGGTGTTTGTTTCATCCGTCCCAAGTTGTCTTTGTTTTTCCCACCCACCCACCCCTTTTTCTTCAAGGACTCAGATTTCTTAATCAAGCATCCTTTTATTCTGGTGAAGTCTCTTCATTCTTTTCTTTCAATGTTCTACCCGGTGGTTCTCATCAAGATGCTCTACAAGTTCATCATTCTTCATTCTTTTCCTTCTTCGGTGGATTCAATTCAAGTTTTGGTATTGAGCATAGTCTTTTCCTTTTGCCCAATGCTTTTCTTATGCCGGTGCTCTTCATATTCATTCATTTCTCGCTATTCAATTGTTCCAGAGTGCTCAAGATATCTCGATGATTCGGGTTTCCACTCCACATTCGTTCAAGATCTTTCAAGGATGTATCTCATTCTAGTCATTTAATTCAACCGACGCAATATCTCTTTTAGATCACTTCAATGGTGTTTCTTTTGAGTGGGCCCTAACCCACAGGTCTTTTCCCAGGATCTTACCTGACTCTTCTTATTTTTCCGGAGCTTCTCAAATTCTTTTCTAAAGTTTGACGTAAGAATGAATTATCATCAGTCAAATGCCTTTCTCCAAGATCTTTCAAATTCTTTTCATCATTGGCTCAGCCTTTTCTATTCTTTATTCCGGAGTATCTCAACAATTCATGGTGGTGTTTCTCATCGTCATTCTCGGATTTTGAAGACCGAAGAAGAGTCTTCTCTCATTATTGCTACATTCTCTTCAAGATTTGTGATTCTAGTTTGATGCCATACTCTCATAATTGGTTTTGGTTGTGAGAATTCTTTTCACTCATCTGGAGCTATTCAGGAGTCTTTTTAGTTTGATTCTCCGCAGCCCATCATCTTAGATTTATTCATTCCAGCTTTCAGCTTGCATTCTCCAAATCTTATCGGTGCATCATTCAAGTATTCTCTTATCATCTCGTGACCTCTTCGTTCTCCTGTATCTAAATTCCCTCAAGTTTCTTCGTTCGTTTTCTAATTCTTACCGGTGTTTCCTTATCTTTTATTTGTTCATTTTCAATTCTTACGGTGGTTCTTCCAAGATTCTTCTTCCTTCGTTTATCATATCAATTTATTCATTCATGCCTTCCAAATACTACCGGTGGATCGTTGAAGTCTTTTCTCAAGTTTGCGCTATATCTATCTTTATCTTTCTACGAGGATAAGTAGTATGCCAAATTCGTTTCTTGTAATCAATTTAATTGATGAAGGATAAGCATAATGTAATTCTTATTCTTGTTTTCTTTCAAGCGATTAATTCTTTATTCCTGAGGTCAAATTCTCGGTTTCAATTGTTTCATCTTTTCTTTCCCAGAGTTCCAAGTTCTCTCAATTATATCATTTCAAAGCTTCTTCTAATCATTCCAAGGCTCCACCTTATATTCACAACTTCCCTTTCTTTCTATCATCCTTTTATTATCGGAGTTCCCACGAAGGCTCTACATGATGGTTCATCAAGGATTTAATTCCTTCTCGAAGTGGTCATCAACATTATTTTCAGAGGAGCTCAAGCATACTTCATCTTGCAATCCAGAGTGCAATTCTTTCTACCGTATCATCGGAGGTGGTATTATGTCATTCTTGATAATTCGAGTTCATGTTTCATGATTCACATGTTGTTAAGAATGAGGTATTTTAAATCCATCAACCTCTTCGTTGGAGTTATCTTGGATTATATTTCACCTAAACCTTTCCCTAAGGATTGTTGTTATTTGTGGTGCTTTTAAATGATCCAAGCTCTTCATTTATCCTCCCGGTGAAATAGTTTTCTCATCCCCTTGTTCTTATCAATCCAATCTTGTTTTTCGTTAGTGGCGGAATTTCACGTCATAGTTATGAGATGTTTCCCATAAGCCCACAACAAGCTTACTCTTTTCGTTGTTGGTTTTCCAACAACTCTGCTCGAACTTTCCCCTAAAGATGATTTTCTAGATCATTTGAGATAGAAGATATTGTTTTCTCCTCCATTCATTCCATTCCATCTTCTCATTTCTTTCGGAGGCGTTGTGATGTTGCTCTCTTCGACCCATCATCTTGTTTTGTCAAGATCATGTTTAATTCCTTCCATTTACAGTCGAAGTGCTGTCCAAATTATATCATTCTTATTCCTTCTCTATCTTGTTTTAACCGAAGTGTTGTCATAATATATCTTTATCGATCCTTGTATATCTCGTTTATACCGGAGTGTTTTTCAACTTCGATCACCTCCGTGGTATTATTCCTTTCAAGTTGTTCAACTTTTCAAGGTTCTTTGGTTTCACTCGTTTGTCAAAGAAGCAACTTAGTTTTACCTCTTCTCTTTTCTCTTCTATTTTTCCTCCGATGCCATTCTAGATCTCGGCAGGAGATCCTCTTGTAGTGGTGGAGTGTTGTGACGCCCCAAGATCGGAGCTTCAAATGCCTTCCATGGTTTCCGGGTTTCGTTGTGTGTTTTGTTTCGTCTGTTGCATTCATCTTTGCATCATGTGCATTGCATCATGTCATCATGCCATCTTTTTCTCAAAGCCAACTAAAACTCACTTAAATAAATTGTATGGATCTTCGGTCCATTTAACCCGAGGGAATTCACGTGGTGGTTCTCTTTACAACATATATCCCAATATTAGGGAGCTATAATAAATATTCCACTATTTCAGAATTCATCTTAACATACTTGCAATTTAATTCCCATGCCTTTTTCCCGCTTCAAGTTTGGTCCTCAAACTTTGCCCATATTTTCTTTCATCGCTTTCCCGATCTCCACAAAAATTCCAAACATTTTTGGACTCTCCAAAAATATGTTTTGTTAATTCAAACTTATTTGAATCACATTCAAATGTGTTTGAATGCAATCCTTTCAAGCGGTGCCAAATGCATTTTCTCAGAACGAACTCATTTTTATGAGTCCGGGAGATTTAACCGCATGCCCGAATTCTTCCTCTAACCTTCTCTTCTCTCTTTTCCTTTCTCTTATTTTTCTATGTTTTTGTAAAGAGAAGAATTAAGAGGGAGAGAGAGAGCCCAGCCTGGCCATTTGGGCCTCCAACAGCCCCGTTCCACCAGTGGCCCAAGGTCCAGCGCCGGCCCACTCCCTAACCTAACCCTAGCGAGCTTTGCTCGATCTCCTCTGCCTCTCCTGATTCCCTCTTCCCTGACGCTAGGAGAGCGTGCGCTGATCGCCTACTCCCGCATCGCTCCTCCTTCTCTCCCTCGATCTCTTTCCCTGGAGCACCGCCGAGCTGTCGTCCCTCTCCCTCGATGCCCTCCTTCTCCCTCGCGCTGCACCGCCAGAAACCACACGTCGCGCCCGATCCTCCCCCTCTCGCATCCGCGTGCCTCCAGCGCCAGACCCCGCGCTCCACCCTCGCCAGAGAAGTGGACCACGCTGGAGCCCTGTTGGCCTCCTCGCCGCCGTTGCGCCCATTCCATCAACAGCAGCGCACCAGATCCCTTCCCTTTGCTCGATCCCCGCTCGAGCACGCGTTCAGGGAACCTCCCGCGTGCTCGGCTCCTCTTGCCGTCCGCTGCTCCGTCTCCCTCCAGCCGTGCACCTCCCTTCCCGATGTCCTCCTCGAGCTACCCCGACCTCCGGCGAGGACGTGCCTCCCCTCCAGCCGCGAGACCCTCTCTGTCGCGCCATCCCTACCTCCCAGGGTCATCACCCTGCTCTGCCAGGGGCCTCGTCATGGCTGCCCACAAGGTTCCCGCCGCCGGCGCCTGTTCCCGGCCAGATCCGCCACCCGCGACTTTGTTCCCCCGCTCCGTCTCTCCTACTGCTTCGTCCCTGCGCCACCCGGTGACCCCGTCGTCACTCCGACCGACGAGTCCAGGCTGCCGAGCTCTTCGTCCTGCTGCTGCTCCGCCATCGACCTCCTGTTGCTGTAGGACCATCCCCACCGGGTGCCGTGGGCATGTTGTTTCTTCTCCCTCAAGGTCGAAAGGACGCCAGTTACACGAAACCGCCAAGTACTCTATGAACGGATGCATCAAGGCCACCTTGGAAATCGCCAAGTACACCACCGACAAGATCACACGGATGCTCGAACGAGTGCTAAACGAAACGCAAAGTACCACGACAACAATCGGCTTGTACCCCTACACCGCATCGGAACGCCGAGTTCCTCTTCGGAAGTGTGTACGACTATCAGGGCCAAAAGACCCGTACTCCATTATCGTCTCCAAAGAACCGTGTAACGGAACCGTCAAGTTCGACTATGACTCGTGTACGGCTACGCGGGATTCCTTGGACGCCAAGCTCAACGATGCATCAAGTTCCTCGCCGTGACCCCGAACATCTACGGAAACCCGTGCAACGATAGACATGTACCACTACTGCTGCCCGTACTTCTACAGAACGTGTACCACAACCATCGCCGAAGACCCGTGAACGACTAACGATGACCCTCCAAGTTCATCCATGATTGCTATGTGCCACTACCATCTACGTGAACCACTACTTCCACTACGACATGAGTACAACTACTACCACTACAAACGTGGCGAGACCGTCTACTTCTGCTACAAACTTGATCTGTTCCGAAAAGTCTCACCTCGAAGGTATAACCCCGAGACGACGCCCATGAACGAATGAATGGATGTTGGATGAGATGCACTCTTTGTCTGCACTGTGTCCGTATTGTCACTCGTTTCCTTGTCGCCAACTCGTGGGACACCCGGAATCCGGGAGCACCCCACCATCTTTTACACGCATCCGCACACTTCTCCTTTGCATCGGTATCTCAATCGAGTTACCGGAATCGGAACGCTGCCGTGGCACCGTTTTCGTTATCGTTGTCGTGACACCCCTTTCCTTTCCACCACGGTGACAAATGCTTCATAATGCTCTTGTCAACTTTTAATAAAAATTGCATAAACTTGTTCATGTCATCCGCATCATGTTAACAACTTTAAGATGTTTAAAATTGTTGTTGCATTAAGTTCCTAATGCATATGGGGATTTACCGGATTTGTTGTTTGTTATATCCGGCCCCACTTAAATTGTTTAGATGGTGTAGTTTGTTATGCCTCACCTCTTGCCATGTTAACCAACATTTAATATTGTTGAGTACCTAACTGAGAGTGAACTAAATAATTGATGTGGTGTTTCATCAATATGCAACTCGTTGCATATTGAGCGCCACTTAATTTGTCATATTGTTTGTGCACTTCGCCATGCCATGCTTCTTTAAACCGGACATGCATCATACTTGATGTGCATCATGCCATGTTTATGTGGTGGTTGTTTACTATCTTGTTTGCTTCTTTTCCGGTGTTGCTTCTTCGGGTTAGTTCCGACAATGTCGCGTTTGTGAGGATCCGTTTGACTACGTCCGTGTGTCTTCTTCATGGACTCGTTCTTCTTCCTTGCGGGATCTCAGGCAAGATGACCATACCCTCAAAATCACTTCTATCTTTGCTTGCTAGATGCTCGCTCTTTTGCTATGCCTATGCTGCGATACCTACCACATGCTTTATCATGCCTCCCATAATGCCATGTCAAGCCTCTAACCCACCTTGTCCTAGCAAACCGTTGTTTGGCTATGTTACCGCTTTGCTCAGCCCCTCTTATAGCATTGTTAGTTGCAGGTGAAGATTGGAGTTTGTTCCATGTTGGAACATGGATATTATTGTTGGGATATCACAATATCTCTTATTTAATTAATGCATCTATATATACTTGGTAAAGGCTGGAAGTCTCGGCCTTATGCCTGGTGTTTTGTTCCACTCTTGCCGCCCTGGTTTCCGTCATATCGGTGTTATGTTCCTTGATTTTGCGTTCCTTACACGGTTGGGTATTATGGGAACACCTTGACAGTTCGCCTTGAATAAAACTCCTCCAGCAAGGCCCAACATTGGTTTTACCATTTGCCACCTAGCCTTTTTTCCCTTGGGTTCTGCAGACTCAAGGGTCATCTTTATTAAACCCCCCGGGCCAGTGCTCCTCTGAGTGTTGGTCCAACTAAGCGATGTCCGAAGCTACCAGGGGCAACTCTGGGCTGGCCCACCTGACGTCTGGCTCATCCGGTGTGCCCTGAGAACGAGATATGTGCAGCTCTATCGGGATTTGTCGGCACATCTGGGTGGCTTTGCTGGTCTTGTTTTACCATTGTCGAAATGTCTTGTAATCGGGATTCCGAGCATGATCGAGTCTTCCTAGGAGAAGGAATATCCTTCATTGACTGTGAGAGCTTGTGATGGTCTAAGTTGGGACACCCCTGCAGGGATTTGAACTTTCGAAAGCCGTGCCCGTGGTTATGGGCAGATGGGAATTTGTTAATGTCCGGTTGTAGAAAACCTGAAACTTAACTTATTTAAAATGCACCAACCGCGTGTGTAAGCGTGATGGTCTCTTTCCGGCGTAGTCCGGAAAGTGAACACGGTGTTGGAGTTATGCATGACGTAGGTTGTTCTAGGATCACTTCTTGATGATAGTTGTTCTTCCGTGCTTTTGCCTTCTCTTCTCGCTCTCATTTGCGTATGTTAGCCACCATATATGCTAGTCGCTTGCTGCAGCTCCACCTCATACCTTTTACCCTTCGTATAAGCTTAAATAGTCTTGATCGCGAGGGTGTGAGATTGCTGAGTCCCCGTGACTCACAGATACTTCCAAAACCAGCTTGCAGGTGCCGATGATATCATGCAGGTGACACAACCAAGCTCAAGGAGGAGCTTGATGAAGTTCGTGTTCGTTATGTTGTTCCGTTTCCAGTTGATCAGTAGTGGAGCCCAGTTGGGACAATTGGGGATCTGTGTAGCATTTGGGGTAGTCTTCTTTCTTTATGGTTCCGTAGTCGGACCTTGATTGTATCTGGATGTTGTAATGCTGCTTTCATGTATTGTGTGAAGTGGCGATTGTAAGCCAACTATGTATCTCTTTCCTTATTCAGTACATGGGATGTGTAAAGATTACACCTCTTGTGACATTGCTTACAATGCGGTTATGCCTCTAAGTCGTGCTTCGACACGTGGGAGATATAGCCGCATCGTGGGCGTTACATCGCACCTTGTGTGTAATCCTGCCTCATTTTGGAAACATGATCTCGAGGTTGACCATACTTCCCTCCTCACAGGAACTGCATCCTGACATGAAGTTACTTCTTTTTTAGATCAATACTCAGAGAAACCCAGATCCATTTAGTAGAAGCCAGATAAACATGACTCGCAGAAGTGAATTCAAAAGGAAAAATATAAAAACAGACTACAAGGTGAGAACACCCACTTCCTACATCAAGCTAGAAACAAAAGCATTAGGACGATTAAGACTCTTCTTATTACACATCGAAGAACACGAGGCTAAGAGAAACAGAAACTACAACATATACACATCGAAGAACACGAGGCTAAACGAAAGTAATTGAAAGGGTGTTACTTACCAAAGCTCGTTTTACAGGTTCGGTGCAGCTCCTCTTTAACTTGGCACACTCCTTGAAGATGTCCCCAATATCCCATGTTTGGTCTTCATTGCTCCTCTGCATGTTCGCACTCATGGTTTTAAAATCTGAACATGGCAAGAAAAATATACTACTAGTAATACTCATGCATCTTGTGGGTAACATTAAAGCACTCGTCTGCCATGTTAGAGCATCTCCAACAGAAGCGCAATGCACAGCGCTTTAAAAAAGCGTTTACAGTGCTGAGATTGAGAAGTAGAGATAGAGAGCAGAGACTAGAGAGTAGAGGATAGTTCTCAGCATAGATATAGCATAGATAGATAAAAAATAGATAGTTCAAATACTACTCGTCATCCGACTCCTCGGTGATGTCCTCCTCCGACGTCTCAATGTAGGCGTGAAGATATCGATCATCGTCGGATTCCCAGGGCGACGCTGCTCCTAGCCTCATGTTGAATTGAGCATCCACTTTTCACGTACGCTTGTCCTCGCGATAGGATGCTCGCTCCGCCCTCCTTTGCGCGTAGAGGAGAAAAAATATTGCATAGTACTTGGTGCCATCGAAGTGCACAACTCACTTACGCACTGCATATCTCCATTTTCTTGCATGACACGCCACCTTGATGCTAGATGTCCCGCGCGTCATGCAGGCATATAGTATGATTTTTAAAATGGAGGCATATAGATGTCCCGTGTGTCGGCAAAAGGTTGAACAAAGCTCATGTCTTAAACGAAAGAGTGGAAGAACATAGATTCCCGACGACCGAGAAGGAGCAGCAAACCTCGCGGTGGAGCATCTTCACTCATAATATTTTATATTATTCCGATAGAAAATGAACCAAATCTCTCCACGTTCCTATACCATTCTATAGTATGAGAATAACTTTGAACGTAAGCCATTGATTCACTCTATCCAATGGTCATAGTTGGAAAATCCAAACAAAACCAAGCATTGGATCAATTCTTTTAGCACTTAGATTCTTGCCACCTGCCCACCTAGCCCACCTATATATCCGCTCACGTGTGATGACCACAGGAGCTATCCACTCAGATTGTATGTTCAAAAAATAAAGGTCGATAACTAATGCGACACCTCAGGCCAACGCGGCCATATCGGATTTTGCACGAGAAATTACACAAAGTGTTTCATTAACTTGTGGTCCCGTTCAAACATGGCAGTGAGATGACGGCGAGTCCTTTTGTACAATTTCTAAACGGACATGTAGGCCGGGGCGCCTCTTCGGGAACTGTGGCAAACTGGCAACCTTGCACCAACTCTTCGCCTTTCCTCTCGATTTGGAACTGTCGTCGCACGCTCTTCCTTCCTCCTCCATTTTCCTTCACCCTTTCCTTCTGCCATTGTTCGATCGTCTTCTCCATGGAGGGAATAGGCCAGAAATGACCACGTTATTCTTGCCCCGATCTGAAAGATGACCTGGTGGAGGAACTCATTTATCGGTGCGACGTCATCACCTCGGCTAGCATGGCAGGTTCTTTCAAAACCATTCTCGACTCAACTAATAACATCACTACAAGGAACCCAAGGGTCCAGGAGCGGTTTGATCTCCCCTATCTTCTTCACCGTGACCCTGCTGACTAGCACGGGGACGAGGGAAGCCTCACCTTGTGCAAGTTGATGCTGCTTGATAATGATACGTATGATGTTAAGATGTCATCGCCTGAGGGCAAGGCTTGGGCAGGCGCAAATGGATATTGGGTTGTTTATATTGGGTACAACTACAAGTGGGAACTTGTAAATGTGTACACTCATCACTGGGTTCCACTTCCGAAAATCTCAGACTACCCAGAGGTTGAGCACACCAGTATTCTACGCACATTCAAATACCATCATGGTGATTGTCTTCTACGGAAGATAGCAATTTGTCGAGTTCCAACCGCTCTTGGCACTACAGAAACTACGGAGTTGTTGCCATCTTCTACAAGGTTGTTACCATCCTTCTTGGTTCGACTGGATGGATATTGCTCAAAAATTAGTTTCTATACATGGATATGTACTGTGATGCAATTGAATACGAGGATCTTGTGTTTGCTGCCACCACTCGTGGCACTGTTTGTGCATGGGATCCTCGTAGTTTTGGTACGTTTGTCTTCCGCCGTAATTATAATTGTTTCATCCACATGCATGCGAGTTAGCAAGTTTCCCTTTACTAATTAACCTTCTTCTTGTGTTTCCATGGTCCTGTGAACATTCCACCACCTATACTTGAAAATTTTTATAACCAAGGGGGAGATGCGATTGTGATGATCACGAGCATGAGGACGAGGAGGGCCCATATACTCAGTGGCGCCTGGAAACTTATTCTGATGGATCACCCCTTCTTGTCTGTATACAGCCCACTACTGATGTTACTGCTAAGGAAGCAGGTGTTGTCTCCCATGGTCGCACTCTCCGGACCTATTCCAACATGCGTTGCATGGTATTTGGGATGGATACTAGTGTGCTAGCGCCAACACCTTCTCCCTGTTAGAGTATTGATAGTCTTGGAGAAAACTCGCTCTTCCTTGGACAAAACTATCCAATGATTGTGAAAGGCGATCCAACTACTGTTGACACAACGTTACTACCATTTATGAGAAGCAACTGTATCTATACCTCAGACATTGCGGTGGTTCCCTACCCTGGTCGTGATATAGTAGGTCGCTTCAGCCTGGATGATTAGTCCTGCGTTGGTCTCGAAATTGACAGTAGCTGGCCCTTCCCAGAGAATCACTTGTGGTTCAAAGTAAGTGTTTCCAACAACGAGGATTGGTTGAGTTGAAGTTCATTTCATTGCTTGTTATTTGTTGTGTGATGAAAACTTTAGTATTTATAATGTATCCTCATTGTCGTTGTGGGTTGATGTCCTATTGTATGTAATAAAATGATATGCCTGTGATAAACTTACTAAATTTATGAATGGCTTTTGAGTCGATTCTCTAAGTGGGTGCTGCGACGAGGCAAAAAAATATTTTTCAAATACATAATTGTACGTGCATTGCAACAGGTTATCGTATGAGGCCAATCAACAATAGTACACTATTTGTACTAGATTCACATGCTGCACTATCTCCACGTGTACGTACGTAATACAACAAGTTTTAAACTTGAGACCAGCCACCCACCCTCACAAAGAACACTTTTTAACCTAGCACAGACTCCAGGAAATTTGGCCATAGTGTGAGGTGGGCCATATGTTAATGTGTTCAATGTACGTAACCAGCACCTCAAATCCTCGATACTACTACTATTATATACTACTACTTGGAGTACTAGTAGGGTGGCATGGGCCTGAACAAGCATTCACATCTAGGAGTACGACACACGCCGCCAGCACGACTTCCACCTGACACCATATTTCTTGGAGTCCGTGCTACAGCTATCTCTTCAACCTCGTCGTTTCTCTAACTCAGCCATCACACGGCGGGCGAGGTGGGGGTTTGCCGATAGTTGGTTTCCTCAACTGCGGTCGCACTTGTAAGGCCAACTCCAACGCACGACCCCAAACAGACCTCCGTTTTTCCCGGAATCTGTCCATTTCGGTAGGGCAATGGGGTCGTGTCCGGGCCATTTCTCGGAGGAAGTGGCCGTGCGCCCAACGCGCGGATGCATCTCGACCGCATACATTTTTCTTTGCAAACACATATCTTTTTTTCATCATTGATTTTTGGTACATGGAAATACATCACCAAAATTTGACTAGAAAAGCAAGACCAAAGAAAACAAGAACCAAAAGAATACATTTTAGAAGATATCCAACTTCCATAACTGCTCCTGTAAGTTGGATTAGTGCCTTCTCGGTGCATTCATTGTTGATCTGCGGAGGCTCGATCTTGCGTGCTTCTTTCTTCTTCGAGTATAAAGAAGTAGACGTTGCTTCCTCGCATCTAGTCTCGTGTCTAGCCTCTATTCTATCAACAAGTGTGAGGGAATCCTAGACTAAGGGGTCCTCGGGCATCTGGCCTATTATCCTGGGCCGGAGTGATGAGCTATGAAGATACAAAGACCGAAGACTCTACCCATGTCTGGATGGGACTCTCCTTGGCGTGGAAGGCAAGCTTGGCGACCAAATATGAAGATTCCTTTCACTGCAACCAACTTTATGTAACCCTAGATCCCTCCCGTGCCTATATAAACCGGAGGGCTAGATCCTTAAAGAGGAGGAAGAACAATCATAATCAGATAGGCTAGACTTCTAGGGTTTAGCCATTACGATCTCATGGTAGATCAACTCTTGTAACCCTCATACTCATCAATATTAATCTAGCAGGACGTAGGGTTTTACCTCCATCGAGATGGCCCAAACCTGGGTAAACATTGTTTTCCCTATCTCTTGTAACCATCAACCTCAGACACACAGTTCGGGACCCCCTACCCGAGATCCACCGGTTTTGACACCGACATTGGTGCTTTCATTGAGAGTTCCGTTGTGTCGCCGCCAAGAGGTTTGATGGCCCCGTCAATCATCCACAACAACATTCTCTAGGGAGAAACCTTCCTCCCCGGACGGATCTTCGTGTTCGGTGGCTTCACACTGCGGGCCAACTCGCTTGGCCATCTAGAGCAGATCGATAGCTACGCCCTGGCCACCAGGTCAGATTTGGAAGCTTGAACTATGTCGCGGACATCGGTGGAGACTTGATTTTCGACGGATTCGAGACCGCGGCAGTAGCCGCTCCCTGTCACTATGATGAACATGACTTAAATTTGTCATCGAACCACACCCAGGAGATGGAACCTACAACCGCTCCGGCTCTAGGTCCGGAGCAAATCACGCCATCCGAGGATGGGAGGCTTAGGCCCTCCATGGAGGCCGCAGACCACTCGGCGTTGGAGCCGCACATAGACCCAACATCAAGTGAGATATGTGTTGCTAGAACCTCGGACACGTTTCCGGGTACAGGCCCCGAGGCATGTGCTTCCGTGCACGACGAGCTTGATCGGGCGTCGATCATTGAATTCAGCTCCGCAGACAACTTCCGGCACTCACCTTTAGGGGACGTTCTAAACTCATTAAAAACACTCTCCCTAGCGGGGGACTCACGACCGAATTATATCCAGTTTGAATTGGAGGCCGATGACGGAGAATTTCGCTTCCCACCCCACGCCCACTTAATAGCCACTATCGAAGACTTAACTGACATGCTCGATTATAGCTCCGACGACATCGACGGTATGGACGACGATGCTGGAGAGGAAGAGGCCCAAAACCCGCCATTTACCGGACGCTGGACGGCCACTTCCTCGTATGACGTATACAGGTGGATGCACCAAAAGATAATAGCGGCGACGACAAGGAAGATCCGGTTGAGGATAAACCTCCCAAGATACAACCAAAATGCCGGCGTCAGCGGCGCTACTCTAAGTCACACCGCAGCAAAGACAGCAACATCGGCACATGAGAAGATAACACTCCGGATGGTGCCGAAGACAATGAAGACCCCGTTGAGGCGATTTCTGAACAAGATGAACGGAAAGACGGGCAAGTTAGCCCTGATGAACAGGCTATGCACGAAGACTCGGAGGACAGTAATTATCTTCCGCTCTCCGAGGATGAGGCGAGCCTCGGCACCGAGGATTTTATCGTGCCTGAGGAACCTCTTGAGCAGGAGCACTTCAAGCGCTAGCTAATAGCCAGCGCAAGGAGCCTGAAAAAGAAACAACAGCAACTTCAAGCTGATCAAGATCTGCTCAATGATAGATGGACTGACGTCGTGGCATCTGAGGAATACGGCCTCAAGCGCCCACTCAAAAGTTACCCGAAGCGCAAATTATTACCTCAATTCGATGACGAGGCGCTGGAGCCCGTGCCATCCGCACACAATTCGTCTGACCGAGCGCCATGTGGCCGGGACAAGGCGGCAACACAAGACGAACACTAGCCCACCTTCCCTCGCCGTAAAGGCAGAGACAAAACTGCTCAGGGATACACGTATGATATCTGGCAGGGCCTGAAGAATAAAACAGGTCCGGCTAGATCGATCTACGGATCACGGGGGCGTGCCTCAACACGCGACGATGGCTATCAAGCCGAACATGGAAAGTACAATTACATCTGAGCCGAAAGCCACGGACGGACCCCATCTGAACTATGTCACGAACTAGCCCGATATAGAGGCGCCGCACACCCTCTCTGCTTCACTTATGAAGTCATGGAACATGAATTCCCAGAAGGGTTAAAACCCGTGAATATCGAACCATACGATGGAACCACAGACCCCGCGGTATGGATTGAAGACTTCATTCTCCATATTCATATGGCCCGCGGCGATGACCCTCAAGCCATTAAATACCTCCCCCTAAAACTCAAAGGGCCCGCCCGGCACTGGCTGAACAGCCTGCCCGAAATTTCCATTGGCAGCTGGGAGGACTTGGAAGAAGCCTTCCTTTGACAACTTCCAAGGTACATATGTTCGATCTCCGGATGCCGATGACTTAAGTCACATAATTCAACAGCCCGAATAGTCGGCCAGGAAACTCTAGACTAGGTTCTTAACTAAAAAGAACCAGATCATGGCTGTCTATATGCCGAAGCCTTGGCGGCCTTCAAACACAGCGTGGGCGAAGATTGCTGGCTAGCTTGTAGCAATAACAGGGCAAGCGAACCTAGCACTACAGAAGCCAAGAATAGCAGCAACAAGCCCCGACGCAACAGACACAAGCGTCGAAACAACGATGACAATACCGATGACACGGCGGTCAACGCTGGATTCAGCGGCTCCAAGTCCGGCCAGCGGAAGAAGCCGTTCAAAAGGAACAATTTGGGCCCATCCAGCTTGGACCGCATACTCGATCGCCCATGCCAGATACACGGCACTCCTGACAAACCAGCCAATCACAACAACAGAGACTCTTGGGTTTTTAAACAGGCTGGCAAGTTAAATGCTGAGAACAACGAGAAGGGGTCGCAAAGCAAAGACGATGACGAGGAGCCCCGACCACCGAACACAGGGGGACATAAGAAGTCCCCCCCCCCCCAAGTTAAAACGGTAAACATGATATACGCTACCCACATCCCCATGAGAGAACGCAAGCACGCGCTCAGGGACGTCTACGCGATGGAGCCAGTCGCCCCAAAGTTCAACCCATGGTCTTCCTGCCCGATCACTTTTGATCGCAGGGACCATCCAACCAGTATCCGTCATGGCGGTTCAGCCGCACTGGTCCTCAACCCAATCATTGATGGATTTCAACTCACGTGAGTCCTCATGGATGGTGGTAGCAGCCTGAACCTGCTCTATCAGGATACAACACGCAAAATGGGCATTAATCCATCAAGAATTAAGCCCACAAAGACTACCTTTAAAGGAGTCATACCAGGTGTAGAGGCCCGCTGTACGGGATCAATCACACTTGAGGTTGTCTTCGGAGACAATTTCCGAAGTGAAGAGCTGATCTTCGATATCATCCCATTTCGCGGCGGCTATCATGCACTGCTTGGACGAACCGCACTTCCACGCTTCAACGTGGTGTCGCACTATGCTTATCTTAAGCTCAAGATACCCGACCCACGTGGCATCATAACAGTCAATGGGAACACGGAATGCTCCCTCCATATCAAGGAGCACACCACTGCGTTAGCAGCAGAAGTACAGAGCGGCCTCTTCAAGCAGAACCTTAATTCGCCAGCCGAACTCCCGGACACTATCAAACGAGTCTGGACTACTCTACAGCAGGACAGCCCAGCTCGTCAATAGCTCAACTAGCAATTCGGCCTTCGTCCCTGTCCCAACCAAGAAGCGGCATTCGTATCGTGCGTACATATCTACGCACTTAAAATACCATGGGCATACACAGAGGCATAACTATCTTGTGATCCATAATACGGCTTGACCGCTCCTGGACCCACATACTTTCCATTTTTCCTTTTTATCCTTTTCAGGTCCTTTTTTCCGCAGGTTTCTTCTCATGACCTGATCATCGGTCCTCTCGGCAGGACGGATACACCAAGATCGCAAGAAGCACTGGCGTACAAGGGAATCCCTAGATGGTCTCTTTAACGACCACTCTACCTGCCTTCAGGACCCGCACGCAGCTGTCCCTTGGTTAGGGCATGTCAAATAGCCCGGTTGCTTATCGCACCACTTGTACGAATACGCTTTGACGTATTAATCAAACTATAACGGAAACAGTTGGCGGCCCAACTTCTGCAGCACTGGCTTAGTCCCCTTTTATTTTTTCTTTTTCTTTGAGAATTTTCTCAAAGTTGCGACCGTACACTTTGGCACGCTTTAATCTACCAAGGGCTTCATCGCGACCCATAATATGGCAACAAAGTCCGAACACTTTCTACAACACAGTTCGGCACCCCGAATTTAGCATTATATGCATTGGCTCCGAATCATGTCTTTGGTCAATAGTTGGGCTGCCCGGCTCATGTGCTTACTACCTTACGTTCCGCTATATCGGGTAGGGTAGTAAAGGGAGAACTACTGCGATTGTGTCCTGGTTCATCTGGATGAGTACCTCAATAAAGAAAGCCGAAAACTGACTGTCATGATGCGGCAAGAGCCGGTCAGCTATTCGGAGGGTTCAAATCTTTAGCGATTTTTTCCGCATTATGCAATGAATCGGCTTTTTACCTGATCAGGCGATTACAGTACCCTAGTTCGAACGCCAGGGGCTGCACCTAAAATTTTAATTATAGAGCTCCTATGGCTAAGTGAGGGTGATAAAGCCACATAGTCCGATTGCCTGGTTCGTTGTGCTAAACACCTCCTTCAAGGACCAAACAAATTGTATCAAGCGTGTTTAGATTCCATCCCGAACACTCCCGTACTACCTACGTGGGGGCTGAAGCTGACGACTGGGACTCTCAAAATTTCATAAACACAGCCACACACTAGGTAAAATATAAATAAACATTATATTACATAGCCGAACTTGTTTTTATAATACAGGGCGAGACGATACAACAGTACTCATTCAAAGAGTACATCCTTCGTACACTGCTCCGCCACAATGCGGGATCCCTCAAGGACTTCGCTAAAGTATGGCTCGGGCGTGCAGTACTCCTTGCCCACAGGAGGTCCTTCGGTCGCGACTGGGGCAACATTCATCTTCGCCCACTTCATCTTGACACGGGCGAAGGCCAGCCGCGCACCTTCGATACAGAACCACCGCTTGATGGCATCAAGCCGAGGGCGGGCATCAACTAGGCGCTTCACGAGACCAAAGTAGCTGCTAGGGATAACTTTGGCTGGCCACAGCCGGACTATCAAGTCGTTCATGGCCAGTTCGGCCACCCTATGCAGCTCGACTAGCTGTTTTAGCTGGTCGCTCAAGGGCACCGAATGTTCTGGCGCAAGGTATTGTGACTAGAACAACTTCTCCATCGAGATCGCCTCTCCGGCTCGGAAGAATTCAGCAGCATCAGAAACGCTGCGCGGCAGATCCGCAAACGCCCCTGCAGAACTCCAAATACGGGTCAGTAAGAGATATCTCTTCTCCACATACTTGCTTTGCATAATAAAAGCCTTACCCGCCGCGATCTTTTTGGCCTCCTGGATTTCCTGGAGGGTGCCTTGAGCTTCAATCCGGGCCTCTTGTGCGCTCTGGCGGGCCTTCTCAAGTTTGGATTCTTCATCTTTAACGCTCCAAGGACTCGTATTTCTTCAAAGCATCCAGGAGCTCCTGCTAGACCTCCCTAACTCTGGCCTCATGTTTTTTCTGGATGGCTTGTTCCTTCGCCGCCCTCTCCTCGGCCTCGGCCAGTGCTTTCTTGAGGGTTTCAACATCAATCGCCGCTCCTACAAATATCACGGCATTACAATCAATATACAACATTTATTCTTTCCGAACATATAGCAAGTCTCCACATACCTTGCTTGTCCTCCAGCTTCCTTTTCACAAGGACAAGCTCTTCTTCGGCCCGGTCTAGACTCTGCTTTAGTCTGGAGACCTTAGTGGCATGAGAGGTGGCGCCAGCAGTGACGCCTGTGTTCATAAGACATATTTAGTTAGTTTCCTGTGAAAATTACTTGATCCTCTATCCGGCTTTTCTTTCTGAACACCAGAAAGTGTCTTAGGGGCTACACTGTCTATTGGGACTTTCTCTTTTACACCGCTTACCTCAAAACCTGTCAGCAGGCTGCTCCAGGCTTCGGTTAGTCCGCTCTTGACGGACTGAACCCTCTCAATCACCGTACCCATAAGGATACGGTGTTCATCCACAATGGAAGCGGCTCGTAGCACTTCCAGCTGATTATCCGGTGCCTCTAGTTGGACAGAGGTCATCGACAGGATAGGCACACCTCCTTCTCTTGAAGGAGGCTGCTCGCCGAATTCTGGAGCCGTATAGGTCTCTAGCACCGACTGGGGGCCGAACTAAACACGGTACCCATCGCCAGTCTCCCTGGGGATATGCTCCCCCAGGTGTTCGGCGATCGAGGTTTCGCCCTCCGTCGCCTCCCTGACGACCTCCTGAACCTCCCCTTGGCTTGGGAAGGTCCTTCGGGACAACACCTCAGCGTTGCCCTTGGCCTTGGGAGAGTGAGCGGCTGGCGGAGACTCGCTGGACATCGCCTTCGAATCCAGCGAACCTCCTGATGAGGATCGCAGGGAGCTATCGTGGACCGGACTTAGCATGATTAAACATGTTAATACCATGAAGAGGAGAGGCTGGGTACATGGACGTATGCGGGTTTTTAGTACTTACGATGCAGCCATGGGCTTGTTTCGGGGGCGTCGCTCCGGGCTGCTGTGAACGTCCCACGTGGAGTTTTCCGCAAGGGGCCCCTTCTCCCTCTTGGGCGCCTGGGCCTCCAGATTTGCGGAGGCCGCCCTCTTCTTCCTCCCCCCATCAGGGGGAGAGTTACTTTCTTCCTCTTCCTCGTTGTCGTCTTCGGCGGCGGAGGAGTGAGTCTTGTCTTCGGACAACGCGTCCGAAGCTCCCTTGCGGCGGGGGCCACTCCAGACCCCCTTGGCCTTCTTCTTCGTCGCCTGATAGGGCGTCGGGACCAGCATCTTCGCCAGGAGCGGGAGGACTGGTTAGTCGGGCAGCAGAGCCAAACATTGAATCCTGTCCGCTTTCTCTGTCCATACCTGAAAAAATAAAAAATAGTAAAGTTTAAATATCCTCCTTGAACAAGCAAGTAGAGGATACACCTTGAGACATGAAAGACTTACCTCACTAGAAGGATGGACAAGATCGTGCCCGCAGTCTGAGTCTATGGCCGGTGGTGTCTCTTTGCCCTTAAAGAGTAACTTCCAGGCATCTTCGTGAGTGGTTCCAAAGAGCCTTTCCAAGGTTTGGTGCTTCTTCGGATCAAATTCCCATAAAGGGCAAGTTCGGCTTTGGCATTGGAGGATCCGGCAAACTAGCATCACCCGGATCACATCGACGAGCTTGATGTTTTTATCCACCATGCTTTGGATGCGCGTCTGCAGCGCTATCAGTTCGCCCGACGAAGACCAATTTGGGCCCTTCTCTATCCAGGAGGTGAGCCGCATTGGAGCTCCAGACTTGAATTCGGGAGCCGCGACCCAGGTGGAGTCCCGGGGCTCTGTGATATAGAACCACAGTTTCTGCCACTCCTTGACGGTCTCCACAAAAGTACCCTTGGGCCACATGAAATTGGGCAACTTGCTCACCATGGCACCTCCGCACTCCACGTGCTGGCCATCCACCACCTTCGGCTTCATGTTGAATATCTTGAGCCACAGTCCGAAGTGGGGTTGGATGCGGAGGAAAGCCTCACACACGACAATGAATGCCGAAATGTTGAGGAAAGAGTTCGGGGCTAGATCATGGAAATCTAACCCGTAATAAAACATAAGTCTACGGAAGAAAGGGTGGAGAGGAAACCCTAACCCATGGATGAAGTGGGGGATGAACACCACCCTCTCGTTAGGCTTCGGGGTGGGGATGATTTGCCCCTTGGCTGGAAGCCGGTGGGCGATTTCTTTCGCCAGATACCCGGCCTCCCGAAGCTTGGTGATGTCCTTCTCCTTAATGGAGGAGGCCATCCACTTGCCTTGCCCTCTAGATCCGAACATGGTTGAGTGCTTCCTTGAGGCGGAAAAGATGAGGACTTGGGCACTGGATCTCGAGAATGGAAGGGCGGAGAAAGGCGTGGGTGAAGAAAGGGAATCCTTATCTCCTTATAAAGACGGTGAATATCAAACACCTCCCCACTCGCCATGAAACTCGCCTATTCCCTAGGGGCCGTGCACGCGGCACGGTTGGATTACCCATACCTGTATTGATGAGGATCCCGCAATAAGGGGACATGATCTCTGCTTTGACAAGACGTGCTAATAAAACCGCATCTAGAAAAATGAAGCGACAGGCCAAAAAACGGTTCGAAATAACAATCGGGCAGGGACGTGATATCACGTTACAAAAGGTTGTCAGCGGATTTGACTCATGAAATATTATACTCTCTGCGGTTGTGTGTGGAACTTGTTTTACAGATCTGAATACATTCTTTGCGTCCGAAGACTATTTTGGAGAAGGGAACCCACCTTGCAATGCCGAAGACAATCTGCGTGCTGGACACCTCATCATTGAAGCCTGGTTCAGGGGCTACTGAGGGAGTCCTGGACTAAGGGGTCCTCGGGCGTCCTCCCTATTAGCCATGGGCCGGACTGTGAAGATAAAAAGACCAAAGTCTCTACCCGTATCCGGATGGGACTCTCCTTGGCGTGGAAGGCAAGCTTGGTGACCAAATATGAAGATTCCTTTATGTAACCCTAGATCCCTCCGGTAACCGACTTTATGTAACCCTAGATCCCTCCGGTGTCTATATAAACCGGAGGGCTAGATCCTTAAAGAGGAGGAAGAACAATCATAATCAGATAGGCTATACTTCTAGGGTTTAGCCATTATGATCTCGTGGTAGATCAACTCTTGTAACCCCCATACTCATCAATATCAATCTTTCATGCTTATTATCATTTGTCGAAGCTTTGATCTATATGTTGTCATCAATTACCAAAAAGGGGGAGATTGAAAGTGCAACTATCCCTAGGTGGTTTTGGTAATTCATAACAACATGTAGCTCATTGAGCTAATGCTATTCCAAGATGATTATTTCAGGAAAGCTCAATGATTGGCATGGCATGGATGTGAAAGTGGAACCCTCAAAATGCTAAGGACAAAGGATTGGCTCAAGCTCAAAAGCTCAAGACTCTTCATTTTATATTTTAGTGATCCAAGATCACATTGAGTCTTTAGGAAAAGCCAATACTATCAAGGAGGGATGAGGTGTTGCTTAATGAGCCTCTTGCTTCATGTGCTTAATGATATGCTCCAAAATCCTCAACTACTTTCCCATATCCACATATGACCTAAACCCTAAGCCAAACTCGGTCCTACCGATTCTTTCTATCCGGCGCCACCGAGTTTCACTTGTCATAAGCCACTGCCAAACCATAGCAATTCGGTTCTACCGATAGGGATCTCGGTCTCACCGAGATGGGATTGCAAACTCTCTGTTTCCCTTTTGTAACTTTTCGGTCTCACCGAAAGAGCGGATCGGTCCCACCGAGATTGCAATGTAAATTCAGTGTTTCCTTTTTGTAACTTTTCGGTCTCACCGAAAGAGCAAATCGGTCCCACCGAGTTTGCCTGACCAACTCTCTGGTTAGCTAATTACCAAATTCGGTCTCACCGAGTTTGTGTAATCGGTCTCACCGAGATTATGTTATGCCCAAACCCTAACCATATCGGTCCCACCAAGTTGCATGTCAGTCCCACCGAAAATCTCTAACGGTCACTAGGTTTACATTTTCGGTCTGACCGAGTTTGTTGATTCGGTCCCACCGAGATTGGAAAACTGTGTGTAACGGTTGGATTTTGTGTGGAGGCTATATATACCCCTCCACCTCCTCTTCATTCGTGGAGAGAGCCATCAGAACACATACACAATTCCAACTCATATGTTCTGAGAGAGAACCACCTACTCATGTGTTGAGACCAAGATATTCCATTCCTACCATATGAATCTTGATCTCTAGCCGTCCCCAAGTTGCTTTCCACTCAAATCTTCTTTCCACAAAATCCAAATCTTATGAGAGAGAGTTGAGTGTTGGGGAGACTATCATTTGAAGCACAAGAGCAAGGAGTTCATTACCTACACACCATTTGTTACTTCTTGGAGAGTGGTGTCTCCTAGATTGGCTAGGTGTCACTTGGGAGCCTCCGACAAGATTGTGGAGTTGAACCAAGGAGTTTGTAAGGGCAAGGAGATCGCCTACTTCGTGAAGATCTACCGCTAGTGAGGCAAGTCCTTTGTGGGTGATGGCCATGGTGGGATAGACAAGGTTGCTACTTCGTGGACCCTTTGTGGGTGGTTGCTTCTTTGTGGACCCTTTATGGGTGGATCCCTCCGTGGACTCGCGCAACCGTTACCCTTCGTGGGTTGAAGTCTCCATCAACGTGGATGTAGGATAGCACCACCTATCCGAACCACGGGAAAAACATCAGTGTCTCCAATTGCGTTTGAATTCTCCAAACCCTTCCCTTTACATTCTTGCAAGTTGCATGCTTTACTTTCCGCTACCAATATACTCTTTGCATGCTTGCTTGAATTGTGTGATGATTGCTTGACTTGTCCTACAATAGCTAAAATCTGCCAAGAACTAAAATTGGGAAAAGGTTAAGTTTTTATTTGGTCAAGGAGTCTAATCACCCCCCTCTAGACATACTTTCGATCCTACACCCTCCCCCATATATAAAGGAGTGGAGGAGGGGGATTCCTATGGCGCGCCCCAAGGGGGATTCCTACTCCTACTAGGAGTAGGTTTCCCCCCTTTCCTAGTCCAACTAGGAGGGGAAAGGAAGGGGCAGAGGGGAGAAGGAAGGAGGGGCGCGCAGCCACCCCTTGAGGCCCTTCTCTCATTTCATGTATGGCCCATTAAGGCCCACTACTTCCCCCGGCGAATTCCCGTAACTCTCCGGTACTCCAGAAAATACCCGAATCACTCGTAACCTTTCCGATGTCCGAATATAGCCTTCCAATATATCGATCTTTACGTCTCGACTATTTAGAGATGTCTCGTCATGTCCGTGATCTCATCCGGGACTCCGAACAACCTTCGGTAGATCAAATCACATAACTCATAATACAAATCGTCATCGAATGTTAAGCATGCGGAACCTATGGGTTTGAGAACTATGTAGACATGACCGAGACACATCTCCGGTCAATAACCAATAGCGGAACCTAGATGCTCATATTGGCTCCTACATATTCTACAAAGATCTTTATCGGTCAAACCGCATAACAACATACGTCGTTCCCTTTGTCATCGGTATGTTACTTGCCCGAGATTCGATCGTCGGTATCACCATACCTAGTTCAATCTCGTTACCAGCAAGTCTCTTTACTCGTTCCGTAATGCATCATACCACAACTAACTCATTAGTCACATTGCTTCCAAGGCTTATAGTGATGTGCATTACCGAGAGGGCCCAGAGATACCTCTCCGACAATCGGAGTGACAAATCCGAATCTTGATCTATGCCAACTCAACGAACACCATCGGAGACACCTGTAGAGCATCTTTATAATCACCCAGGTACGTTGTGACGTTTGATAGCACACTAAGTGTTCCTCCAGTATTCGGGAGTTGCATAATCTCATAGTCATAGGAACATGTATAAGTCACGAAGAAAGCAACATCAATAAACTAAACAATCATAGTGCTAAGCTAACGGATGGGTGTTGTCCATCACATCATTCTCTAATGATGTGATCCCGTTCATCAAATGACAACACATGTCTATGGCTAGGAAACTTAACCATCTTTGATTAACGGGCTAGTCTAGTAGAGGCATACTAGGGACACTCTGTTTGTCTATGTATTCACACATGTACTAAGTTTCCGGTTAATACAATTCTAGCATGAATAATAAACATTTATGATGATATAAGGAAATATAATTAACAACTTTACTATTGCCTCTAGGGAATATTTCCTTCAAACAAGGGGCGGGTTGAAATTTCTAGACAAGCCTAACGTGTACTCTACCAAATCAATTCGTACTTCCGTCGACGAAAAAACAAAAAGAAATCAATTCGCAGCACACAAGAGAGTCTAGTACTGTGTACTATACCAAATCAATTCGCACTACAAATGTCAATTCAAACTTTGAATTCATGTTATGTTCAACTAAAATATTTTGCTACGTGTATAATGCATGCAACCTGCTACTCAAAGGAACATTTTAGTGCATTCCAAACGTATATACTACCGCTTCAATGTGAACTAAATTTGAATTCGTTTCTCTATTTGAATAAGATCTACAATAATGATTGTTGTGAAGTAAAACCATTTGAATTCGTTTCTCTATTTTAAGAGATCTATAATCATCATCATTGTCAATTTAAACCATCGTTTGTGTATTATCTTCACAGCACACCACATGATTACTCTCGAGTTAGATATGAACTATGTGTACTATATGAACTCGAACTCGATTTTTTGAATACACTTTATGGTGTTTTCAAATCACAGTACATTTCAAGCTCTAGCTAGATTGTCATAATCTAAACCATGTCTCATATGTATAATGTGTTTATCACATAATGTATGGTGCCCCTCCCCCTACGCCTACAAGTATTTAGATGTGAGTTGCAAGCACCACACATTACCACCAATTCAAATAAAATGTGAGATTGTTCGATATATAGTATTGTTTAGATTGTTCGATATTTAGTTGTAAGCTGCAAACACCACACATTATCACAAATTCAAATAACATGTGAGATTGCTCGATGTATAGTATGGTTTAGATTGTTCGACATTTAGCTGCAAACGCCATGCATTATCACATTAGGGTATAACATGTGCAACACCACAACACGTGTATCACCGCTATATTCATGCATGCATATGTTTATAACACTATGATCTCCTATTCAAATATATGAATCCACTTTCATATCAAATTATGATCTTTGTTAGTCTCTTACACCCATAGAATCCTCTAACCTTTGTAGCTAGCACTAACTTTCTCTCGTGCACACACATCGGCACACGCCCTCCTCGCCCTCCCCCTCCCTCAGCATTCTATCCATCGTGCACATTCATTTTTCTCTTTAGGTCGTTCTCCCACAGTCTCCACAACTCCTTTCCGACACACACTAATCAATATACCTCTCTAGCGATGTCTGCCTACAACATACACACGAACTTTCCATCTCCTCCTTTCTGTCTCCATGCCTCGTGTCTCTCATACGGTCCCACACACGTGTAAACTATCGCCCCTCTTTTCATCGATCTCACAACCGCACACTCCTCCCCCTATCTAGCTAGTAGCTCGGCCTCTCGCACCACCTCCTAACTCCATTCTCTCTGTCTATCCATCTCGTTGGGCCTTATTTGCCTATAACAAATGGATGTACACTGACCGATCTCCCGCTAACATATAGCTAGCTAGGTCCTTATAATTCATTTTTCCCACGCGTCGATCGATCTACCTCATTAGTTATGTCTCTCCCTTCCTCTGACAAACAACAATTGAATTACTGATCTAGTTAGGTTTGCTTACCAAACACATGGTTCCCCTTCATCATCCATGCATGCGTCCTGACAGATCTATCACGCACAGGCACCCACAGAAACACATCGCCACTCTTATTGATAATATTGCAGTTCTACCATCTGTTTGTCCAGTAGGCCTCTCCCACCATCTTCGAGAAGCAAATCCATCACCCATCCAGCACTCTACCCCTCTCCCTCTCTCTCTCTCTCTCCTCTCTCTCTCTATGTCCCAACCTATTTCCCTCCTTTAGTTATGTATGGATGTCGACCGCTCTCCCTCAAGACATAGCTGGGTCTCTCCTTCTCAACACATATACGAGTCATTCTACCTCTCTAGTTAGGCCTCTGCCTCCCCCCCCCCCCCCTCCCCCCCCCCCCCCCCCCGCCCCCCCCCCCACACACACATCGATACATCGAGTGCTCCAGTCATGTCTCCCTGCCACACACAAACTTGCCATGTGCCCTCTGACGCTCCGGTTGGTCAGTCGCCCTATATCTTTGACTTGCACACACACAATTTCGATGGCTCGCTTCATCGATCTCACACCCACCCACTTGATCCTCTCTTCGATTCTATCGATATCTATGACCCCTCCCTCTCTTCTTGTGGATCGCCCCTCTATATATGATATGGATATGCCTCTATTTCACACACATTGCATGCAAAATTTTGTTTGAGATGTCATCGACACATATTCCCATAGATACATTCACGAAATCACGCCCCCCAAACAAAAAACACTCACAAACGCACACGCCATCTGTCTAGGTTTGCATCTCTCTCACACACACCCACGTAGGTGGGGGATGTGCACGAAGAGAAGAGGTGAACGCACGGCGCATGAACTCCCGTCTCTTTCCCAACCACACCCGCGTGGATACATGATGGATCTCATTTTTGTATGAAAAGGCAGCCCACGTGGTAATTTGACACGTGTACTGGTTGTCCACTTGATGGAGGATCGTCTACCACTAGTGGACAAACAAATTGCGACTTGACGCGTTATGTTAAAAAAGAGGCAAACCATGTGGGGCCTACCTTAGAGGCAAGGTTCTATACACTCAAGATGCTCTGTACGTATTACTTTTGATGTGTCCCATCAGCTCGCAGAACAAGGAGAAGCTTGCTTACTACGCTGTCTCCCCCGCCCACGGGCGTGGTGTCTCACAGGACGAGGTGAAGCTTGCTTACTACTAGTCATTGTACTATATTGGTTTATTGGTCCCCATTGTATATTGTGTCAAATTTTGACTATAGATTGAACTAACAAAACATTCATGCATGTTACCAAAAATTATATCATTGAAAACTATGTTGAAATATGGATCCAACGATATGATTTTTGTTGACATGCATTAACATTTTGTTAGCTAAATATTTGGTAAAAATTTGGCACGAACTACAAACGTGACCTATAAACCAGGACAGAGGTAGTAGTACTATGCCTTACGCCGGCTCCCTCGCCCATGCTCGCGGTGGATCGTAGGACGAGTAGAAAATTTTACTACTCCCTCCGTTTACTCCTCGTCCCTACCTTGGTTAGAGGGATTATCATATTGTTTGGAATATATGTCCTTTAGTAGATTTCAATTTGAACACTAGTACATACTCCAAACACTGATGTACATAGACATATTTTAGAGTGTAGATTCACTCATTTTGCTCCATATGTAGTCCATATTGAAATGGGCGTAATAGTACGCACTCTCCCTCGTCCCTCGACCCTCGCCCACGTGGTGGACATGCAGCAATTCATTCGGTCTCATATAGCCAGAATGATATATACTGCAGTACTATTATTGCTCGACTTCCCGAAGAGGCGAAGAGCCAATCGCAAGGTTAATATTTTGGAGATGCCAAGCGCAAGGTTTATAGGAGAACGAGTAGTAGGTGTTGCGTCATTTATAAATAAAGTTTCTTTTCTTCATTGGCATGTACGCAATATAAATAGGTTCATATGGAGAGAAAAGGAAATCGCTCCACTATATACATAGGCAGGACGAGCCTACACGGTTGCTTGCTGGGGTTGCTCTCTTCACACTCTCTCGCACAAAACGACTGTGGCCACATCTCTAAGGCTGGTCATAGTGGGAAGTAACTTATACTAGTGTCATGCATATGACACTAGTCTAAGTTACTACCTTTATAGTGCAAAGTAACATATTAGTAGTGTCATATGTGGCTTCATTTAATGGCTTGTACACTCATCTTGTCTTGGGAAGCGCTATGTTACAATAACATATTGTGTTACCACTTCTCAATAACTACATGCCACATAAGCAAAAATTTCTCGAAGTGTGCTATGTTACTACCTAGTTAATCCCACTATGACTAGCCTAACATCCCGGCGGATCACGTCTGCTGGGGGAAGGGGTGGATGCTTAGTGTAGATGCAGTCGCCGTCGCCGACGGTGAAAACCCACTGTCGGCACATCTCGATCAGGGGTCCCTGCTGTTCTCTCTCACAAAGCCAGTGAGGTTTCCTTCGTCCCTTGCTCACTGCCACGATGTGGGCAGTTGCCGCCTCCCGCCGCCCTCCTCTAGGTTGAGCTGCAGTCCTGACATCCCTTAGGTACAACTCCCTTTTACAGCCGGCTTGCACCACTGCTCCAGCTGCCCACATCACTCCATGTGGATATTTCTCTACTTCTTTGCCCCGCACATGCCTCTACTGGCTTCTACGTACTGTATTTGTGGTGAGTTTATGTCTCATCAACTAGTCCCATAATCTTATTCTAATCACGCTTCTTCAATTCTTTGCCACGGGGATGCTCATCTCGATTTTGGTAAAACTGCACAAAATGATTCGATGGTCAAAGGGTTGCAAACTTCAATTCTTCGGAAGCTCCAACGTTGCCAGCAAATTAAAGCCTGGCTAGGGTTTACGGTTCAAGCGCTAGGGACTGCATGGATCGTTTTTTTCTTTAGCTGCCTCTCTTCCAAAATAAGTGTCAACTTTAGTAGTAGTACAAAGTTTGCATAAAGTTGAGACACTTATTTTGGAACGGAGGGAGTACATATTGGCTATGATCTGTCAATCATTGAGATGCAGCAGCATGCATGTTAGTCACCTTTTTATTTGATGAAATGTTGCAACAGGCAACCTTGGACGGAAGATACATGAAACAAAAGTTGGAAGCTTCATAGCATTGTACAAATTTATCTAGCTGATAAATTACAGTACGTACTATATTAGTAGTAGTACTATGTAAAGAGTTAGGTGTCGCACGGTGTCTAGAAAATATGGTGATAATGTGAGGTGGGCCATGTAATCACTGAGCCTACGTGTTTTCACTGCCCTCGCACTCCTCCGCTGTAAGAATGGAGAAAATTTTAATCTAGTAGTAACTCCTTTCGCCAAAAGCGTGGGACATCCAGCAGTCCTACCACGTCAGTAATAATGACCAATGAGCTGTCAAATCACATAGACCCAGCAGTAAGTTGGACGGATGAAGCAACCATCACTCTTGAACCCGCTTCTCTCTTCAACGCAGGCGCCAGTGAGAGGTCACGTCCGCTCTTCCCAGGCATGAATGCGGCACCGATTTTTTGGAGCGGCGCTGACCGTTTCGGGCGGGAAGCGCGCGTAGGCGATGGAGGGGCTTTGGGTGGGCCAGGCTGGTCAGGAGCGGGCGTGGTAGCGGTCCACCTGTAAGAGGATGCACCGACTCTCGTGGCTAAATCTTACACTACACACCATCTCTCTGTAGGAGTAGGTCGATGTGTCACTCTCTCTAACACACACATGTTGTTACACACACACACACACATGCTCAAACAGGTTCATAGAATAGGAATATCATGCGAGTTACTTAGGGAGCGTTTGGATCCTTAGCAAGAACAGTTTATAGCCTAGCCGGGCAAGGTTAGGCATTTGGAACTAACCAATGTAACCAAACGCTTACTCTACCTTGTTATCTCCCCCGGAAACCCGATGCATGGAGCGCAACTACGCATTGATCAGTCAAGAAATCAAAGTCGGCTTGCATGCGAGTTAATATGTGGCCCTGCATGGTAGCTAAAACGGCATCTCTTAGTTGTTGGGATTAATTTTTGCATTTAGAGATAGAAATCAGGGCTTTGATTGGAGGAAGGATCGGTCAAGTTTCTCCTTCTCCAATCTTCTTGCACCTTGGTCCCGCTGCACCTTCAAACGTGACTGATTACACCTAGACGGAGGGAGTAGTACGAGATACGATGGCACACTGACTTAGGTCGAATACAAGTGCCCAAAATTGTGTGCATGTTATAATAAGGATTCACTTAAAATAGTACGTGAGCGAACAGAGGGATCAACTGGACAGTGTTCACGAGCAGTAGCGAGATGTGTGAGGTAGGATACACCGCTGGCGTTTTTAATTTTTCTTATTAATTTGTTTGTTTCACCCTCTGACTGGTGGGACCAAACGTACTACGTGGAGAGAGGTAAGGTGACTAAGGCTGCATTATTTCTGTACTACCAACACTGCTTTAAATCCCAAAAGACCTTACCAACAAAGCCACATGACAGGATTATGATTTAAATCCCAATGACTTGCACGCAAAAAAAACATGGCATGCTTGTCACGCGAATGCAAGAATGTATAAAAGGTTATTTCCCTCTCGTTGAACATAATGGGAGGGTGGTGTAGCTGGTTAGCCTGTTCGCTCATCAAACTTGAGGTCTCGGGTTGGATAACTACACTTGAGCATAATTTTGTTTTTGTTTGAATTCTTTCTTCCACCCAATGATAGGTAGGCCCCGCATGACAGAGAGAGAAAGTGATCTGGGGCGGTGCCAGGAGGATTCTTTGACTAGTCAAAATGGATGGATACGGAGCTATACGATCTCGTAGTGACCGTATAATCACCTCATCACTTATACGCTGCAGCCTCGACGCTTGTTTTCTAGGGTTTGCACTCTTCACACTCTCTCTCCAGTATATATATACACGCTGGAGCCTCAGCGCTTGTAGTTGCTCTCTTCACACTCTCTCACCCTCTCCAGATCCAAACAAGACTTCGTTGGCCTCTCTCTCTCTCCCCTACTGCTGATCAAAGAGCCGACAGGATCTGTCTGCCGGGAAGGGAAGGAGGCTTAACGCTATCGCCGTTGGCGAGGGAGGGAATCCACCACCAACGCAGCTGTTCTCTTTCACCCAGCGGCGGTGCGGGAGGGCCTCTGACCCCTTCTTCCTCACCGCCATACGTAGTGTGAGCTGAATGGACACTGGTTGCCCACCGAACCACACCCCAAGAACCTTACGGTATAATTTACTTATTCCACATGCATTGCTCTAGCTGCATGTGGTCTTTTTCCGCTTCTGCACTCGAATCTAGGTGTTGGATGAAACAGGAAAGTAGTGGGGAAAGTTGTATAGCATGAATCTAGGACATGGTTCAAAGAGGAAAGGAATGGGGGAAAGTAGTGGGGAAAGTTGTATAGCATGAATCTAGGATGTGGTTCAAAAAGGAAAGGAAGGGGGGAAGTAGTGGGGAAAGTTGTATAGCATGAATCTAAGACGTGGTTCAAAGAGGAAAGGAATGGGGGAACATAGTGGGGAAAGTTGTATAGCATGAATCTAGGACGTGGTTCAAAGAGGAAAGGAAGGGGGAAAGTACTAGTACAGACTGGCTATCTAGCACCTGCATTGGTCGAAAAGGGAAAACAATGACAAACGCAGTACGCGCATCTGTAACGAACTGATCTTTTTGTTTTGGGGGACAAGGCTGTAGAGTTTGAGCATGACTAGATTTGATGTGTTCACATAGGGAAAGGTGTCTAAAGATAACAAAACTAGGAACAACACAAATATGCTCCTTGGTTGTTTGTTCTTTGTTGCAACAGACTGTGCATGACCCCTTCATACATCGGTAGATGCACATGGTGCTGGTGTGTCCACTATCCCGTGCAACTCTTTAGTTGTTGTTAATATAAGGCTATGTTTGGTTCAAAAGTCCCTTGTCCCTACCTGCTTGGTTCCAGGGACTAAACATGGACTAGAGGTTATTAAATAACATGCTAAAAGACCATGTTACCCCTATTAATGAACTAATAGAGACAAGGTGCGATGCGGGCAACTGTTGGAAAAAGTCCCAAAAAGACTCTCCCTCGGGGTCTTCTTTCTTTAGTCCCAAATGCCCACTTTCAGTCCCTAAAAGTCCCTCTTGTTTGGTTTAGATGGGACTGACAAGGACTTTTTTAGTCCCTACACCAAAAAGTCCATGTAAACAAACACCCTCTAATAATGCCGCTGGAAAATTGATGCAATGCCACAGTTAAAAGCACATTACATGTTTAATGAATTTTATTGTTAATATAATCTCTCTGTTAATATTAATCAATGCCACCGTTTGAGAAATGCTACTGTCTTGCTTTCTTTCCCATTTAGATACATTAGATGCTTCTTTTTGTTGGCTTCTGTGTCATCCACCATTATTGACCACTAGTTGTTTCCTTTGCACCTCTGTGTAAACAGGGTTATCTACTTCACCTCGTTGCTATTGTGACCTTTTGTTGCACTGCACAAAACATTTTTGTTTTAAGAGTGTTTTGTGCAGTTCAACCAAAATGTCACACCGACAACGTTGCTTGATTGCTTGATCTTAGTGGAACTGCACAAGAGGAGATCTTACTTCCTATCCGTGTTGGCAAGTTTGGTTCAGATCTTCTTCTTGTGAGTCGTTTGAATTCCACGTCATGGAGGTCGGTACTAGCTTTCTTTCACATGATTGTGCAGTGTGCTTTCATATGGTGTGCTACTTGTAAGGTAATGTTGCTTGATTTTAGTGAACAACACAAATGGAGACAAGACTTCCAATCTGTATGTGCATGGTAATGTCCCATTGAGGTAAGATAAGGATATTTCACAACTGTTGGCCTGTATTTTGCCACTTTCATCAGAAAATTAATGCCGTTGTTTAGTGATATACTTCTGCTCCCTAATTGACATGCCAAATCGTAAATTGAAGGCAAAGCTTGTCTATTATTGAACCAAGTGATGAAGGGGAAGAACAAGCGGAAGAAAAACAAAAATCAACTCCCGGTGCTGTAATGAAGCACTGGAACTGTGATGACACAAGTAATGATATAGTTTTGCATCTTAATTTATTGCTATGGCTGGAACGAGCAATTGTTTTGCCACTGATTTGATGCCACTCCTAATGTAATATGTAATTAACTCTACTTGTGCAAATAGGGATCTTCTTTGAAGATACCATATATTTTAGTGGAACTGCACAAGAAGATGTTGGAAACATTAAACTAATCGAGGAGTATATAGAAAGCATGGCAACGACAGTAGATAACAACAGATGGTTCCAGAGAAGTGCTTGATCTATATGCTCTACACGATAAGCCTCCTGACAAAGGTTGGCACTCGCCCACGAATTTCATCCATATGATTGAGCTTTGTCATCTCTATTGGTGTTGTGCTACTGTTTAGATACTGTCATGAGATAGTGGTATTGTCCTTGAGAAGTGCTTCATCTGTGTTGTTTTATATATTTCCTTTCCTTTTTTTCGAGCAAACAGAGATGCTAGCATTTAGTTGTCCTCTTGTCTTTGCACAACAGGATCATCCTCCTCTGAAGAAGAATATGGAGTACGTGAAGTGACTAGTTCTGATTATGCCACGATGAAGAAGCCCTGTCTATCTTCTCATCAGAAGGAGCAGTTGAAGGATGGTTACATTACTCCCCACAAGACCAAACTAACTTCAGCTCAGAAGGACTGACATATCTCTATCTTTTTGCAGTGATGCGCAAGTACAATGTTGTTCTAGGATTCTTTCCGGTGAATTCCATTTTTTAAAAGTGTGCTCTACATGGACCATGTAGGTGCCTGTTTAAACTGTCAATTCATAGTATAGTTTGCTTTATACTAATCACTTTTTTGTGTTTGTGCAAATAGGGGTGCTCAGCTTGATTTCAATGGGAACTGCACAAAACATTTATGAATACATCGAATCATTCATTTCCACCACAAGAGAGGAGGTGCCCATATGTTCAAGGCGTTGCAACATATAAGGGTGAAATCATACAAGCTACGCGCGAATTTGGTTGATTTTGGTGAAACTGCATAAAAAGAACAGCTATTTTATTTAGCACGAGGTGCCATGTCAATGTCCGAACTGATGGCAAACCCTGTCCATTCCACAATCGTAGGCATTTGATATTTTGGAATGGGAAAATCTTGTCAAAGTTTGCTCATTGATGTACGCAAAACAACAAGCATTTGACATTTTAGAATGGGAAAACCTTGTCAAAGTTTGCTCATTGTTGTACGCAAAACAACAAGCATTTGACATTTTGGAATGGGACAACCTTGTCAAATTTTGCTCATTGATGTTAGCAAGAAGACATGCGTTTGATATTTTCGAATGGGACGCCCTTTGCTGTCAGCAGCGTCGATCAATTTTTCTTTATTCTTTAGTTGTGAAGTAAATATTGGCTCTGACATGTGAGTCGCGAAGATGCATAATTATTGATTGTTTTCAATGTTCTCTAGGAATTTCCAGGCCTGTGTGTTTGATTGCAATGTACAGGAACGCTAAAAATCTGCTCAAACTCTTTGTACTCTGGTCAAAGTAGAGATACTTTGGTTGTAGATAAAACTTGTATGCAGACTAAAAAGGACCGGAGGCAATACATGTGAAACTGCTCCAAACAAGGTGATCACCCTAGGAATAATGCTAGTACATTTTGTTTTGCATGTTCATCCAATGCCAGTGATACAAGAATTTTAAACTAATCAAACTAAATTCCTTCATGCATGGTCGGATTTCATATAAACATGCTAGATTTCATTACATTTCATACATTCTTCAACTAAAAAGGGGTAGAAGCAGCGTCCTTCTCCAACATAGCTCTCCGAATCCACGTCGCCGCCAAGAAGCTAATTGATCGTCAATGGTCAACCCTCCTAGCTTGGCTTCAACCGGAGAGTAGCAGCGGTGGCCTTACTTGGACCCGAGTGGCGGCGACCTATTGTGTTCTACTCTTCCTTGTTTTCTGTGTGGCGCGGCCTCGTTGGCAGCGGGGAGGGGCCTCGACGAAGCCGACGATGTCCTCTGTCTCATTGCCGGCGAGGCGGAGCCTCGGCGGAGCGAGGGAAATCCTCACCCTCATTGCCGGCAGGGTGGGGCCTCAGCTGAGCCAGCGATGTCCTCTGCCTCATTGTTGGCGGGGCGGGGCCTCAACGTAGTAGGGCCTCCGCCTCGGTGCCGGCGGGGCGGGGCCTCGGCATAGCTAGCGATGTCCTCTGCCACGTTGTTGGTGCCACGGGGCCTCGGCGGAGCAGGGCCTCATCGACGCCAGCGGAGCGGGGACTCGTCGGAGCTTACATTGCCCTCTGCCTCATCCTTGGTCTTGCCAAGCAGCGCCTCGCCTGCTTCATCACCCTCTTTGTAGGCGGCGCAGCCTCCGCCACCCGCATGCGGTACCGCCAGCGCTCGAGGCGGCCCTCGCGGGCGGAGCGGTACGAGTCGAGCAGTGCCTCCTACTCCGCCCGCTCCACGGTGATCTGCTCCTCCGCCTGCAGGTGCTCCTGGAGGAGATGGTGGTTGTAGGTGGCATCGGCCTGCGCCTCCCGGAACTGCTCCTCACGCTTCTACCTCACCGTGTCCATGTATTGGGCACGGGCCTCGCCGATGGTCATGGTGCAATGCACCGGCGAGGATGGCGCGGAGGAGGGAGTTGGCGCTGGATCGTCGACTAGCATGTTCTCCATTGGGACGTCGTCATCCTCCGCCTGCCTGCCGACCAGGTAGTCGGCAGCAATGGCTGCCATCTCCTTGTGGTCCATCGTCCACCCGTCCCGAAGAGCGCTGGAGCGCGAGGAAGCTATGGTGGGCAGTAGTGGTGTGGACAGGAGAAAGGGAACAGAGGCGGATGACTGCGACTATGGTCGGCGCAACAGTTTATATAGCAATGGTGGATGTAGCTTCCGACCAGGAGCCAGCGCACTGTCTAAGACGGTTCATGCCGTGTTCACCATAGAGCAGGTGCGGCCGCACTTCGACGCCCTAATGGCGGAAGAACTACAAGCACATGAGGACCTATTCTGCCACCTCCGTCTCGTCAAAGAGCACCGGTGAACAAGCGAACGACAATGCCATCACGGACATGTGGCCCTATGATCCTGGCTTCTCGAATGAGCAGTGGGCACTATATCAGACCATCCGTAGGGCCCGCGAGGCCCTCTCCGTCGTCCTTCGAGTTGTTGCGCTCGCCGTGGCGCCGCCGTCTTGCGTTGTCAACATGGTCAACATACATGAGGAATGAGGAGATGACTTTACTTGGAGAGGATGATAGTGGGGACCCACCAGGGCCATAGCCGCACGTACGCAAGTGCCTCCTTATTATATACTACAACTGTATTTTTTTGCTTCCTCCTGGTTTCCTAACATCACGGTCCCACACATTGTCAACCTATGTAGTAAATAAATGAGAGAATTGTGCAAAGAGCGGCCGACAGCTGGGACCAAGCAGCTCGAGCAGTACTTGTGTTTTTGAGGTGTGAGCACTGCAGAGTTTTTCTTGAGCGATGTTTTCATATTTTTTTCTAGACAAGAGCGATGTTTTCGTTGCTGTTCAGAGGAGAGCAGGGTATTAACTGGGCGGGCTGTGGCCCGTCTAGCCCAGGCCAGATATCTAGCCTAGATATTAATTTTTTTTCAAGGTGAAAATGGCTAGCCCAGCTATACTTTTTTTTGAGGAATACCCAGGCAAGGTCAACTTGTTATTCTCCACCCCACTGGGCTGCAAATCTTTCCTAGGAGGGATGCATTAGGCTTAACAAGAAAATGGGCTTTAATAAATAATAAATGGGATGTAATTATAGAAACTGGGCTGTAACTAAAAAAAGCACCAAACACGTAATTAGTTTATAAAATATTATTTTTGGATTTTGAAAATTTTAATTTTGTTAATTGTTGCATGTGCAATGTTTCATTGCATTTTTAGGTAAGACAAATTTATATTGAAATTGTATTTAATCTGACTAGAAATTTCGGGATAAAAATATTTCAGATCCCATCAAAATGTGGGAAATTTTATTGAATTCTGTTTTGAACGGTTGGTTGAAATTATTAATCATTGTCCTAGCTAGAAAATGGGTTGTACTTTTAACAAACTATAAATGGGCTGTAGTAAATTCCATTAGAATTCAAAAATGGGTTGTACATTCTTACAAATCTCAAATGGGCTGTAAGTTCTCTGCCACACACTTGTGGGCCTACTAAGTTGGCATGTCCTCTCAAAAAAATAAGTTGACGCATCTGCAAGGCTTTATCAACTTATAGGCAACACACGGTTCTAGCAACAATGGCCGTTGGATGTCCATCCAATGGATGTCGTGCTTCTTCTTCAATCTCAGATATTCTAGCTTCACCCACCCAAAAAATGATTCCTCCCCCTGACATCTGGGGTGCACCGTTTCAAAGGCTGACCTGTGGGCCTACTAAGTTGACGCGTACCAAGGGCTTTGTCAACTTAGTCAATATAAACGATTCTAGCTGCAGTGACCGTACAATGTCCATCCAATGGTCGTCGTGCTTCTTCAACCTCTGGTCTTCTTGCTCCAGCCGCCCAAAGCAGTGCCAGTCATGCCGCCTACTCCTGCCTCCCATGGTCGGCTGTGCTGCCGCGGAGGCTTCATAGCCTCCTACTACTCCCACCGCTGGCCAGGCCCTGCGGCGACGGCAGCCTCACACTGCAGCAGAACCAGCGAACCCTCTACTCCTCTCCGCGTGGGCATCCACTGCCGCGTCTTCCTCGGCTCTGTGTCGTCCCCTTCCAAGGCCTCGCCGTCGTCCACCGCCTTGGTGCTCTCGGGGCGGCGTGGTCAACGTGGTCAATGAACGACTTCCATCGGAAGAGTACTGTACGTGGAGAGGCTGACAACTGGGTCCATGGCCGCAGCAAGGAAGTGCCTCCTTATTACACGGAAAATAATGATTCCTCCACCTGACAGTATGGACCCACCGGACGGGCCACCGTATTTCACGAAAAAAAGTTTCCCCTGACTGCTGGGACCTACCAGCTACATCTTCGCATGCAAGGAAGTGCATCCATATTACGGGCAAAAAAACGATTCGCCCCCCTGACTGCTGGGACCCACCAGCTGCATCTTCGCATGCAAGGAAGTGCCTGACAGTCGGGACCCACCTGGTCGAAGCGTACGCAGCGTTGTTATTTTGGTTGCGAACATGTACGTACATATGATCGGTCTGTCTGCAGGCTGTAGCAATGAACCGTGGCCATGTAAGGAAGGGCATGTGTCATAGTAGGGGCGCGCATGTAGCATGTACATGTATGTACAACGGCCAGGGTGCAAGAAAGTAAATACTGCCACGTACATACATACGGGCAGGGTCTCGAACGCCTACTCGCGCATACGTACGGCTAGGGCTCGTGTAGATGGCTGGGTCGGAATGGAGAAGCTGTGTCGTCATCGTGATCATGGGGAGGCAACTGGTTGGGTCAGAACGGAATGCGTCATCGTGTTCATTGGGAGCCAACCGGCTTGGACGGAACAACTGATGGAAACGAGGCCTGGCGTACTGCAGAACAGAGGAAACGGCCTTGTGTTCGACCGGCCATGGTGGAAACAGGATCCTGTTCATCGGGAGGGGTCTAGCGTACCGCAAAACGGAGGAAACAGACCTCCTATGGTCGAAACGGGGTTCTGTTGATTGGGAGGGGTGTGTCATACCGCAAAACGGAGGAAACGGACTTGCGTTGGAGCGCTATGGTCGAAACGGAGGTCCTGTTCATCGGGAGGGGTGTGGCATACCGCAAAACGAGACTCCACGGGGTACTGTTCATCTCCACGGTCGACCTCCTCCAGCCTCCACGGGCTCCTGTTCATCCACCGTCGACCTCCTCCGGCCTCCACCTACGACTGTCATCCATGGGCTCATGTTCATCCAGCCTCCACCAACGACTGTTCATCCATGGGCTCCTATTCATCCAGCCCCCACCGCGCGCTCCTCCACCGGCTACTGTTCAACCAGCCCTCTCCACGGGGGCCTGTTCAACCATCCCTCCACGGGTTACTGTTCATCCAGCCCTCCACGGGCCACTGTTCAACCAGCCATCCACCGGTTACTGTTCATACAGCCCTCCACGGGGTCCGGTTCATCCACCGGCTCGATCGATCGGGGTCCTGTTCATCCAGCGGCAATGGCCTCTACTACCACGGGGTCCTGTTCATCCAGCGACAATGGCCTCTACTACCACGGGGTCCTATTCATCCAACCCCCACCGGGAACTGTTCATCCAAACCCCCCAACAATGCTCATTGTTCATCAAGAGGCAGCATCGATCGGCTTCAGTTAGCAGCAGTAGCGAAGGAATCACTCGGGTTCAGTTAACAGCAAGGGATCGATTGATCGCTCGGGTTCAGTAACGCGTGGCCTGCAGTGTAATCGCTCGGGTTCAGTTAGAGGGCAACGCCTCGCTCAGGTTCAGTTAGAGCACAATGCCTCGCACACACACGCGTACATACAAGAGAAACGCGCATCGCTCGGCCCCCGACCACCCACCGTAACCGGGAACTCCCCCGATATTTTCCCCGCCCTCGCTTCTACCATGGTTTTCTCCGTCATGGATGGCCCAAAGAATGTCATGCAGCTGTGTCTCCGGCCCACCCAGGACGAAAAGCCCATTTTATGTCATGATTTTTTGTCATAGAAGTAGGAGCCCACCACATCTATGATGATACCGGGTTTTCTCACAATTATCGTCATAGAAGTGTCATAAGCATCACAGAAAAGAATCATTCAGCCCAAAATGTCACGGATGTGTCTTTTTTTTAGTGCTAAGTTGACAAAGCCCTCCATCCCTATCAACTTAGTAGGCCCACAAATCAGCCTCCCACTATGCTGGGTCCCAGCTAGTAGGGGGAGTATTCATTTTTTGTGCGTAATAAGGAGGCACTTCCTTGCGTGCGAAGATATAGCTGGTGGGTCCAACCTGTCAGTGGGGGGAACTTTTTTTCACGAAATACAGGGGCCCTTCTGGTGGGTCCTGTCGTGGATCTAAGACTGACAGTAGAATGGGGGTAGGTATGAGGAGCCAAGATCCTAGCTATGGAGTAGTTGTACACACGAGTTTTATGAGTTCAGGCCCTTCTCGGAGGAAGTAACAGCCCTACGTCTCGGTGCCCTGAGGCGGCCAACTGGATTATATGTGTGTGTGTGTGTGTTTACAAAAGTGCGAACCCTTGTCCGAGAGGAGGAGGTGGCTTATATAGAGTGTGTCGGGACCCCAGCTCCCCTCCGTTACTCAGGTTCAATGCTCATAAAGGAAAGGCGTTACTGGTAACGTCTACAGTAAAATGTCATAAATGCTCATAATGCTATGGTTTAAGTCCTAACTATTGCAGAGTGGAGGGTTCCTCATCTTCTGGTGGTCGAGTGTCTTCAAGGTGGTCGAGTGAGCGCATCTCCGCGGTCGAGTGGATGATGATTTCTCTTCGACTGCTTCTGATTCTTTGTAAAGATGTCCTTGGGGAGGGTATGCTGGACAGGTCCATGACCCTACCCTAGGTACATAGCTTCATCATTAGCCCCTGAATGGATCAGGGTTTGAGTGAGGAAGGGGTTGAGAACACTTCCGACCCACTCTTTGCGCTATGAATATGCCTTGTCCAGAAACAATGAGTTGAGGAGATGACGTCGACTCCTTTCTCAATCGCCTTGGTCCATTCTTGGTTGTTGTCGAGTGAACTTTCATGGTAGAATTCCGAATGATGATGTAGAGGGTGTTTGTCTTCAGTCTGACAGGTTGTTCTGCTCTCTGTGGATCTCGCAGGATTCAAATTTTGCGAAGTGTGCCAGACGGGAGGAACCGAGGTTATCGGGACAGATTAGGCAAGTCTCCTCAATCCCCGCGCCACCTTTTTCGCCACGTACTACGCGCGCGACTGTTGCGGGATTTGTTTAGATCGCTTGGGTCCACCAGTCAGCCACTCGGTGGAAGGCCTTATAAAAGGACTCAGGCCAGGCCTCTGCTGCGCACGCTCCCATTCTCTCTTCTCTTTCTCCCGATCCCTCCGCCACTCTCGCTTCCGCCTCGTCGCCAGACCTCCGCTCGAGCTCGATCCGCCACCATGGGGAAGGATAAGATGGCGGCGCTGGAACGCGTGAAGAAGGCGACCGCGAAGGCGAAGGGCAAGCGGACCAGCCAGGGCGGATCCTCGTCGAGGTCCGGCCTACCGGCGGGCTAGATCCAGGGCGACTGGATCCGCTCGGCAATCACGCAGGATGACCTCGACGGCCTGGTGGAGGGGGGATTGATCCCTCACAAGTCGGCTCGGCTCCCGGGGGACGAAACCGAGCCGCATCCTAGAGAGGGCGAGTGTGTCCTCCTCGCAACCCACATAGATCGCGGATTCTCACTGCCTCCCTGTCGGATTTCGGGTTCCGGCAGAGCCCTGAGGTTCGAACACTGGGGTGCGCGCGGAGATTTCGCCTCCTACCTACCTGCACCCCTCCGCCTTGCAAAGATCTAAGCTAAGGAAAGAACAACACAAGAGACACAGGGTTTATACTGGTTCGGGCCACCGTTGTGGTGTAATACCCTACTCCAGTGTGTGGTGTGGTGGATTGCCTCTTGGGCTGATGATGATGAACAATACAAGGAAGAACAGCCTCACGAGGGTCTGTTCTTGGCTGGGGCGATGAACTGCTGGGAGGGGTCCAGTCACCCTTCTCTCTCTCTCTACCTGATCTTTCTCTATCCTTTGATCCCTCTCCGTTAGCTCTCTCTCTTCCCTGTCTCTCTGCCTGCCCCCTTGCTCTGTGGGTGGCTGGTCCTATTTATAGAGGCCCTGGTCCTCTTCCCAAATATCGAGCGGGAAGGGAGCCAACAATGGCGGGCTAATTTGAAGGGGGACAGCTAGTATCAGCTATCCTGACAAAAGTAGTCTTCGCCTGCACAAAGCTCTGGTGATGACGCCGTCTTGGCCTCCATGGTCACCTTCGTCTCGTAGTCCTCCTAGTCTTGGTCTCGTTGCACCGAAATGGCAACCTTTGCCTGATGCCTCGGTACTCCGTGGCTGTGCTTGCCCCCTTTGCACCAAAGAGGAAGGGAGGACACTGCGCGGGCTGGCACCCGCCTAGCGCCCCCGGTCATCATGGCTTGCGTCACGGGCACCTCGTGAGGTACCCCGCCTTGATCTCTCCGCCTCCTCGTGAGCCAGCCTGACGAGGCCGCGCCTGAGGAAGCTCCGCGTCGTCCGCCCCGCGAGGCTTGGCCCCTCGCGAGGGTCTTGGGTTTGTGTTGGTGAAGATGGGCCGCGCTGGGCCCCCTTTTTGAGCCACGCCGCAGACCGCAGGCAGGCAAGTCTGGGGACCCCCGTTCCTAGAAGACCGACACTCCCCACCCTTTCTTCCAGGGTTTTTTGAACTTCTTTGGGGCTCAGCTCTACCATTTCACTCCGAACACCATAGTCTATCTGGTCACTATCATGTCCATGTGCAAAAGCTTCTTGGGCTATCGACCGCACTGGAGGCTTTTCAAACACATCTTCACTTGCCGTTCCCAGTCGGTCAAAAAGGCCAAGTCGAGTGACGAGAGGACGCGGGTGATCCAGATGTGTGGTGGTCTGGGGATCCAGATGAGGAGCAAGAGTACTTTCCCAGCGATAATCCTTCATGACTAGGTCTGGGGCTGGCAGTCGACTTGGTTTTACTGCAAGGATCAGCCAACCCCTGGCCAGTCGACTGGACTTCCTCCTTTTTCCTTGGCTCGAATGGAGAATCCTACTCCCCTGAAGGTAGTTCCAGAAGAGAAGGTGCAGGTCAAGGAGCTGGTTGAACGGGTCGTCTAGCTTGTCCGCGACGGAGTGACCGGGATGGATCTGCTGGAGGTCTTTCTCGATCGACGCATCCAACCTCTTCAGGCACACAATCATCCGATGTGGATGTACTCTGGGCTCGAGGATACCACTCGGATCCACCCAGAGGAGGTTAACGAGGATATCTTGGAGAACTAGTTGAGGGGAATCACTGGCAACAAAGACAACCCTCGGGGATCCAGGAGGGTGATTCCATTAGATAACTCGCACCAGCCGGAGCAGGTATATTTCTGTTTTATCAAGTATCTTTCCGATTCACCACGTGATGTCCCGTTTGTGGTCGACTGAATGTCTTTTGATTATTACTCTTTCAGGCCCTCATTGAAATGTACTCGATGCCCGACGGAGTGTAGGACCCAGGCGCTGAAGAAGAAGGGAGCGGGGGTGACGGTGTCTTGAACTAGGGGGTACTCACCACATCATCTCCCGATCTGTTAGATTGGGCTGAGGACCCCCATGGCCGTATACTCATGGGCCAGTTCGAACAGCTGCCGCATACAAGGAAGATTCCACAAGACTTGGGGATCAAGACAAGGACACCTCCCCACCGGCGTATTCGGCTAGGACTCTTGTTATCCTAGGCCTCTGGTGCATTATATAAACCGAGACCAGGCTAGTCGATACATCATATACATACAATCATACCATAGGCTAGCTTCTAGGGTTTAGCCTCTCCGATCTCGTGGTAGATCTACTCTTGTACTACCCATATCATCAATATTAATCAAGCAGGACGTAGGGTTTACCTCCATCAAGAGGGCCCGAACCTGGGTAAAACATCGTGTCCCCTGCCTCCTGTTACCATCCACCTTAGACGCACAGTTCGGGACCCCCTACCCGAGATCCGCTGGTTTTGACACCGACATTGGTGCTTTCATTGAGAGTTCCGTTGTATGATCGGCAAAAGGATCGATGGCTCGTCTGCAGGTCAACTGCGATGCCGGCATCTTCGTCGCCGGCTTGACTGGTCACCTTGGCTCGACCGAAGACCATGCTCCATCTCCGATTGTCATGTTCGGACGCAGGCCTTCATCAACATCAACTCCGATCTCTGTCAAGATCATGGAGGAATCATCCATGGAGCCCGGGGGCTCAACGTCAACATTGCCCTTGGGCGACCGTGCTGTTTTTCCGAACAACAAACTTGTGTCCGCCGCCACCGCCTCCTCAAGTGTCTTTTTAACGATCGCTTTGTTGGAATTGTGTGGAATTGAGTCTACAACAACCCTGGAAAATTTCGTCGAGTTCCAATTGAGGAATCTCTGGCAATCCACAATATACGGGAGCCCTGTCAAATCTGGATGGGAATCTGGATGAGTTTAGGGCGTGGTGTCCAGCTTCTAGCTCGGACGTCCTTGGGAAGATCCAACCGTTGATAGGCTG